>NC_066583.1:248936643-249239976 GCF_024323335.1 Lathyrus oleraceus
GGTCAAAAACTTTCCATTTTTGGAAACTTCAATTACAAGTCACTTTCTATTTTTGGCAGTTTTTATTCTGACTTGATTTTCTTCATTCTTAAGCTTTGCAATGTCAAATAACACTTGTTCCAACATGAATGAAGTGTATCCAACTCATTTCCACCTCCAAATCCATCAGATCATGTACAGTTGACCACAGTTGACTTTTTCATCTGATAGATGAAATTGGCAATGCATAGATCAATCTGAGCTCCAATTTTCAACTGAGATGGCTCAAGGGTGAAACCCTAGCCTCAATAAGCACAATATAATCACATAATGAACCCCATCACCATTACAGACCCCATCTCCTGATCCAGCCCTGATTGGCCCAATACAGCTGATTAGGGTTGACCAGTGGTCAAAACCCTAATCTCAAGGAACTCTTCTTCAATCTTCTGATGACATCCAACCATGATGATGATGATGTATCACTGCAATCAAGATGAAGATCAATGTCCTTTGAGAACCATAAAACCCTAATTCACAGCCCAATCCTCAGATGGCCCATGATCAGTCAATAAACCCTAGGCTTGCACTTAGACTTCCTCATCTTCTGATCAAGACTTGGGAGGATAGCTTGCACAATGTAACCACATGATATGCAATATGAAATGCCTAATGACCTAAAATGATATGCAATATGATTAGCTTAGTCCCAAGAGAGGAGGGCAAATTTTGAGGTGTTACAGCTGCCCCTATTCAATCCACTGTGAACCTGTCGATACGAACAGCCTCGGCTTTCGGATGATCAGGATGAAGAGTGATTGAATACCAAGAACAGACGAACAATTTGCACTCTGATGGGATAATAATTAACTCCTGTCAGAATCGGCGAAGAAACAATCTTGAAGAAGAACGTCGACCTGGATACCAACATAAATGGTAACGCAGGGATAACCATGGCTTGAACACCACTCATCCGCTCGGGATTGTCATTCTCTTCTTTTTATGCTTTTTCTTGAACCCCGAAATTTTTCTCTGCTTTTTTTTTCATTTTCTTGAACCCCGAAATTTTCTCTGCGCAAACGACCCTCGGATCTCTGCATTTGAACCCCATTCTCCTGTTTGCCAAAATAAATGGACCCCATTCTCCGATTTGGACCCCAGTCGCCTGACGATAACTCGCGATCGCCAATATGAACCCCGTTCTCCAGAAAATGCCGCAACATCTCCCTTTCTCCGTTTGAACCCCAGAAAATGCCTCAGCACTCCTTTTCTCCATTTGAACCCCAGGAAAATGCCTCAGCATATCCTTCTCTGATTGAACCCCGATCTCCAGAAAATGTCGCAACATCTCCTTTTCTCCATTTGAACCCCGGAATCGCGCTGATCGCGTAACGTCTTCTGATATCCTTTCCATCTCTGTCCGACGGAAACATTTCCTCCAATATCGCACTACTGGGGAACACTGCTGATCTGACGTCATGGTACCACACTCCTCAGAGTAACACTTTCAACCAGACACTGACTGATGACTGGGAGAAAACTCGACGTTTACTGGACATCGAACAATGATGTTGACAGGACATCGAACAATGATGTTGACAGGACATCGAACAATGATGTTTACAGGACATCGAACAATGATGTTGACATGACATCGAACAATGATGTTGACAGGTCATCGAACAATGATGTTGACAGGACATCGAACAATGATGTTGACAGGACATCAAACAATGATGTTGACAGGACATCAAACAAGGATGTTGACAGGACATCAAACAAGGATGTTGATAGGACATCAAACAATGATGTTGACAGGACATCAAACAATGATGTTGACAGGACATCAAACAATGATGTTGACAGGACATCAAACAATGATGTTGACAGGACATCAAACAATGATGTTTACAGGCATCACACAATGATCGACCAGACATTAAACAATGACTGGGAAATAACTCGACGTTTACTGAACATCGAATCAATGATGTTTACTGACACCAAAGAAAACTCGACCAGACACTTACTGATGACTGGGAAATACTGCTGCTCACAATGCTGAACTCCTCGGAGTATCGTCTTCACTGTCCGGCAAAACCAATCCCAAGCGGTAACCACGGCTTGAGTCGCGCTGATCGCGTAACATTTCCGCCTTCTCCGACGGAAAAGTGTCCTCCAGTATTGCACTACTGGGGAATATTGCTGATTAACCCAAGATTCTGAACTCCTCGGAGTACCATCTTCACCATCTGATGAAACCAAACCTTCAAGCGTAACCACGGCTTGAATCGCGCTGATCGCGTAACCTTTCCATCTCTGCCCGACGGAAAAAATACCCTCCAGTATCGCACTACTGGGGAATCTTTGATCGAATCCTGAGGCTAAAACTCCTCTGAATAGCACCTTCGCTGTCTGGCAAAAACCACTCCTCAAACGGTAACCACGGCTTGAGACTAGCTGATGCTTGCAATGATGCATGATTGATTTTTCTGCGTAATGCTCCATAAACATGGAAATGCTACGCGATTATTATTTTTCTATGCAATATGCCATGCTATTTTTCACATGATGAATGCATAAAAACAAAAACATCCCCCTCAAGGGACTCCGCTGGGGAATACGAGGCACTCTGCTGAGGAACTCGTCTCTGCTCCGACTCCACCCTGCTGGGGAATAATGCTGCTGCTGGGAATGAGGCAACCCTTGCTGAGGAAAGAACCTCCTTTGCACCCAATCCACTCGAGAAACTGCGGGGATAAGCACCACCAACACCCTGTGGGGATACAATAGTTTTTTGACTTGCTGGGGATATCAATCCTGATTCCGCTTCGGGAAAACCCTCACAGATACCTGTTGACTCCGCTGGGGAAACACTCACAGAGACTCTGCTAGGAAACAGCCACCTTCAGGTCTGGCAACTGGGGAAGCATCGATCTGACACCTGCTGGGGATGACCATCCTGACCATGCTAGGGAAACGAATGCTACTCCGCTGGGGACAACCCATGCAATCCATAGATAGCATCAACTCAGCTGGGGATGCAGATATCAGTCTGCTACGGGAACTTGTTCAATCCACTGTTAGGATGAACACTGCTGGAGATATATTTCATTGAAACCCGCTCCACTCGGGGAACTGCTGGAGATATATTTCTTTAAACCCGCTCCACTCGGGGATAACAACCTTCTGGCCTGGCTGCTGAGGAAACACCATTGTAAACCTGCCGGATAACCATCTCGACTCGGCTGGGGAAGTCACAGACCTTGGATCTGTTGGGGAGCTAGTCCTCTGATTCTGCTTGGGGATATAGCTGAGAAATGAGAACAATTGGCACAGAACACCCGTCGACTCGTCGAACCACGGTATCCACCTTCCAATCTCGTATCAGCTTTCCACTTTTGAGAATTTTCAGATTCGTCTGGACCTTTTCTGCTCCATCATCTTGTATTCCCAATCGCTCCGCGCTCGACGAGAGACGTACTCCTAGGATTAATACAGAAATTTCAATTTTCCGGCTTTGAAGAGTCTTCTTGATTAACATCAAGGATCGTCGTACGTCTCAACGTCTTCGCCATTCTTTCTTCATGCACTCGTCCCTGAGCGGACTCTGCGGGGAATTACACACTTTCCAATCTTCCGACTTTGAAGAGTCTTCTTGATTATCATCAAGGATCGTCGTACGCCTCAACGTCTTCGTCATCCTTTCATATATTCGTTCCCGCGCGAACTCTCCGGGGATTTGTTGCAAAGCTTCCACATCACAACCTGCAAGTGAGTGAAAATACCTAACAGCACCTGCAAAACAGACCGTTAGATAAAACCGTGCCCCAGGCGTGTCAAGATTTCAACACTTGGGTCACTCAACCTTCCAAATAAGATTTCAAGCTTTCAATCTTATAAACATGCATTGGAAGGAAACCTGTATGTTTTAAAAATGCAAGATTCTTTATCAAAAATATCTGGATGTTTTTGCAATCAAAACGGTTATGAAAACAAAAACAAAATTATTTGACTGAATATGCATTTTATTGATTGGAAAAGTGTGGCTCAAATTGAGCAATACAAAGGAAGCAATTCCTGAAAAGAGGTAATTGCGCACAAAAGGAAAAATCTATCCTAATGGCAATGTGAAACCCGTGATCTCATCAAGTTCCAACTCGGTTACACCCCATATGTCCCCAGACTCTCCGCGCTTTCTGCCTTCTGAACAAGACGATTCCGATTGATCCCTACCGGGTATTCTCCATGATGCTTTAACCAAAGCGCAAACGATCATGCTAGACGCAGTTGTTCGTTTCAATCCCTCTTTTGCCTGGACCGCCCTTTCGGGTTTTCAGTCCACCGGGATACCCCTTTTTGCCCAAGTCGCCTTCACAGGTTTTCGACTTGCCGGGTGTACAGTTTTCTTTTTATCCCTAATTTTTGCCCGAACCTTTCTTTCTGTTTTTGGTTCGCCGGGATGCCCATTTTTGCCTGGACTATTTTATTCTTTTCGTCCAGCGGGTCTCTTATACGAAGCATTTTTTAACTGCGTCCGCATTCGCAGGGGATGGAAAATCCTCGCCATCCATGGTCGTTAACAACAAGGCCCCGCCAGAGAAAACCTTCTTGACCACGAATGGACCTTCATAATTGGGTGTCCATTTGCCCCTTCGATCGTTTTGAGGAGGAAGGATCCTTTTCAGCACCATATCACCTACGTGATATACCCGAGGTCGTACCTTTCTGTCACAAGCACGCTTCATCCTTTGTTGGTACAACTGCCCATGACAGATGGCTGCTAGCCTCTTTTCCTCTATCAGGCTCAACTCTTCGTACCGGGTCCTTACCCATTCAGCCTCTTGCAATTTCACGTCCATCAGGACTCTCAAAGAGGGAATCTGAACTTCAACAGGTAACACAACCTCCATTCCATATACCAATAAGGAAGAGTTGCCCCAGTAGATGTACGCACTGACGTTCAATATCCAGGATACCAGTTTTCTACTCAACCACACCATCGATGCATTCAAACGTTATCCGGGCAACAAAAGCTTATTCACCTTAACCTCCCCCATCAGACATCAGAATCCGTGCGGATTCAGGGTCAGGCCCCTCCTCCGGGATCGGTCACTCTCAATCTTTCGATTAGAGCACCTCGAGATGTCCTCATCAGGGAACTCAAACTTCATCGGTTGATGATCCTCCATGGGTTGTTGGACGATGTAATCAGACAATACACTTTCAATTGCTTTCTGAGAGCATCACAAATCAGTCAACATTCTTTTACACTCTCGCAACCTGTCCGGTCAATGTTGGCTTCTCAAACCCATACTTGATCGGATCCATCTTGAAATCCACAAAGTGGTATGAACCAGCATAAACTGTCTCAGTCGGCGAGCAGCCTATGCCAAAGTATAGCAAGTTTTCTCGAACAGTGAATGTATTGTTTCACAGTCGGTAAACTTTTTACTTAGGTAAATTGCATGCTCTTTTCGACAAGACTCGTCATGCTGACCCAATACACCTCGTAAACCCCTCGAAGGCTGTCAAGTACAGATTAACAGTCTCTCTCCACAGGAGGTATCAGAATCAGAGGTTCCTGCAACTTATTCTTTTATTTTCAATGCCCCTTGGCAATCATTAATTCGCCTGACCGTTTGATCTTTTTTCAACATCTTGAACATGGGTTCACACGTGGCTGTTAGATAGGATGTGAACCATGACAGATAGTTCAATCTTTCTAAGAAACCACGAACCTCTTTTTCCTTCTCTTTCGGTTCAGGCATTTCTTATTGTTCTTTTTTTTTTTTTTTTTTTTTTTTTTTTTTTTAGCAGGATCAACCTCGATTCCTCTCTTATTTACAATAAACCCCCAGCATCTTACCGGACTGCACTCTGATAATGCACTTATTCGAATTCAACCTCAGTTTGAATTATCTCCACTAGTCAAACGACCTGGCCAGATCTGCCAGATGCCCCTCTTCTGTTTGGGACTTTGCTATCATGTCATAGCACAGCATTCAACTTCATGATGAATAATCTCATGAAACAAAGTCACCATGGCTCTCTGATAAGTAGCACCGGCGTTTCGCCTCTCTGGAGGGCAGTCTTCTCTCCATGGCAGCTTGTGCACAACGACACCGGTGTTCAACCCTGGCATATTCTGACATGACCAGGCGAAGGTATCCACGTGCTCTTTCAACAGGGCTACCATTCTGCTCTCAACCCGCCTCTGCAGCGGCTCCAATTTTCTTCCTTCCCGACCACGGCGGTGCTTGGAATAACAATCTCGCATCGCCCTCGAGCGGCTGAATCACCTTCTCCTCTTGTCTTGACAACCTGGCTAATTCCATCAGATCACAATCTTCTTCACCTTTTTCTTCGGCATGATTGCTCGAATTGTCGGAGTCATATGAGGTGTAACCAAATCGTTATCAACGAGATCCGGAGAATTACTTGTCGAAGTTGAGACAAGACAAATCAACAGGAAAAATGAAAATAAACATTGCCATTTTTATTTGTTTTTAAACTGCAAAATAAATGAAAAACAGGGAATACCGCTTTTTGACTGAAAAACATCCATTTATTAATGCTGCAGAAAATGCAAATTTAAACATGAGGTGGCCCTTACAATGAACCATTACGTGTCGGGCAACACGTATGGCTTTCATGCAAATAAAATCAAAACAGAAATCATTACTCTTCCGGACGAGTGACAGTGATGATCTTTTTTAAGCCTTCCAGCTTCCTGGTACGCACGGCTTTATCCATTGATCAAACTTGCAGTTACTGTCATTCTCTTCACCCATCACACAGACGCGATCTGAATTTTCAGCAATTGCACCCACCATCGCCTGTCCATGCGCCGGCATGGGATTGGCATCAGCATTCAATGACAATGTAAAATTGAGGGCCTTGGAATCCACCAGGTCTTGGACTACGTGCTTAAAAGCTTTGCAGTCCTCTACACTGTGCCCGGGAGCACCCGAATGGAATTCACATTTGACATTTTCATCAAAATTGGCTGGCCTTTGATCAGGTCCCATAGGTGCCAAAGTCCTCAACTGTACCAGCCCCATATCTTTCAGCTTTTTCAATAGGAAAGAATATGTCACAGGCGGCCTGTCAAAATGCCGATCACTCATCCTCCTCCTGACTGGATATCCTACCCTCTGAGACCTCCGCTGAAATGGCTGACGCTGCTGTTGCTGTTGTGCAGGCTGATTGTCAGCAGGAATAGTTACCGCAGCGGTGTGCTGGTAGTAACGATCCCTACCGTGTTCTCTCTGGGCATACACAGCACTCGATTCACCTTCATTCTTGCGCTGACCATTCCCGAATGGCTTCTTCGATGCTGACGACGAAGCATTACCACCCTGGATCTTCCCCATCTTCAGCCAGTCTTCAATCCTCCCCACCTTCTCGGCAATCGCCTTCTGCCCCAAGGCGAACTCTTGCATGACACTGATCAGCTCTCCCATCTTCTCTTTCAGTTCGAGGATGTCGGCGTTGGGAGAATCCATCAGTTAGGGTTTGTTGCCCCCAGCAGGATATCTGAGCAAACGAGCTATGCGCACCGGTCGACACCTACAAAATAGCAAATGGGTTAATATGCATGAATGCAACATCTATCCATATGAGGAAAATTCCGTCCTTTGATTCTGGTTTCATCGAGACAGATAATATTTTGACATCCACATTCTGAAATTCAAGATGTCTCTCAACCAGATTCTCAATCAATAATACTCCCCATATGGCTAGATGTGAGTTTGATGCAGATGAATGCAAAATGAGAATGATGCAGATGTATGCAATGCGCTGTGCCATCCTCCAAGTCATTTGATCATCTGTTGCTCTGAATCACAGCCCTGATCTCTGAACTGATCATAACCATCTGAGGGAATATGTAACCACCAATCTGACCCACGGGTTCCGAAATAAACGGAAGAAAGATACATCATCATCATCATCACCTGACAATCTCTGAGCAGATACCCACTGAATCTCTTAATCGGCCCGGGGAATCCTGAAATAAACGGATCCCCACTGATAAATAACTCGGCCCGGGGAATCCTGAAATAAACGGATCCCCGCTGATAAATCACGGACAACACTCCGGCATCTCAGAAATAAACGGCCATAAATCCGACTTATAAATAGGACTCTGATACACTGAACAACAAGTCACCATCTGATTATGCATCTGAAAGAATCACCCTCCCCTCACAGGTAAATTCTAAACAGGTCATCCTAAGGCGGATAATAGTCTCGACAATCGGGCAGAGATACTCAATGGGTTTGCCCTTTCGGGTGTGCCATTGTAGCTCTCCTGAGATCGTCTAAACCAAAGATCCGGGAAATGATCGGTCACCAGAGTCAACGGCTCAAAAGAGATAACCCAACCAAAGTGGAAAACCCCACTGGAAGAGCACTTCTCAGATGAACCTCGTCCGGCTTGTGGTATGTCACATCGCAACATCATGCCCAACCGACATGTGAGCGACGTGAGACCACGCTAATCCTAGGTGTACACTCGGGCCTGGGTTTTAGCCCCACTCAGAACACCCACCCCAAACAACAGAACCACCTGCAGAGGACGGCAACAACATGATAGTATGATGCATGCAAGTATTTAATGCACATATATACATGGGTTAGAATAATAAATGCAATAAATAAACAACACACAATAAGCAACCCAAACCAATCCTAAAACGCTAGGAAGGACTCGCTTAGGGACGATGGACCAGCATAGGTCTACATCGAGTTTCCCCAGCAGAGTCGCCAGCTGTCGCATCCTGCGAAAAATCAACTGGCGAGACTCGAATAAAAACACACACAGAGCCGCCACTGCGCGTTATTTATCCCAAGATAGGGAAAGGAAACGCTCAGAGAAACCTGGAAAGGAAATGGTCTCGCGACCAAAGAGAAAGGGTAAGGGAGTCGGTTACGCAAGGGGAAGGTATTAGCACCCCTCACGTCCGTCGTACTCGACGGGATCCACGTCCTAGAATAAAGAAAAGGTTGCTAAACATCACACACACACACGGGGAACGCAGGTGGGGTTAAGAGAAAGGAGCTCGATAAGGTATCGCACCTTATGCCTACATATCTTGTCTGGAACAAGAATCAGAGCCACTGTAGTTCGGCTTACGCACGCCAAACAACACAAAACATACAAACAAGCAAGGGTGGCAAACATGGAGCCCAACAACCACTTAATGGAATTACGTCAGCATCCGAACCAAAACACACTCAAAAGGGCAAACGTGGAGCCCGACTGCCAATCACTGGGCTTACGTCTGCATCCGAACCCAAACATACATAATCAGATAACAATCAGCACAAAAAAAGAAAAAGGTTGCCCGGAGAGGTCTCGCACGACCCCCTGCCTACATACCTCGTCTGGAACGAGGATCAGGGCGATGTAGTTCCCCTGAAAGGGACTAAATTGCTAACCAGAAACCGGGGAAAGACACACTACTAGGGAGCTGGACTCGAGCCTAGTGTTGTCATGCATCGTTACCCTAAGTTCAGTTTTCTATCCTACTTGCATAAGCAAACTACTCCTAACCAGGAAAGAAGCAAGCACACAAGCATACAGAATATAAGCATACATCAAATGAGAACAAGCATCTCAAACAGATATCCACACAGCACGCACTATAACCAAACAAGTGGCTCACACAATAGGTTTGACTGCCGAAGCGAGTCGTCTGTACAGGCTGGGTTTGCTCTTAACCTTGCCATTACGAGGCTAAGGTGAAGCAGATGAGAGGTGAAGTGAGGATCAGACCTCACAGCTCTTATCCCTAACCAGGGAGAGCTGACAAATGAGCATGGGTCCAGAATAGGGGAACCCTTCTATACTCGAAGACTCTGACACAACAGATCTTGGGCTAGGATCTCAATGCTACAACCATGTAATGGGAGCAAGGAGAAGACTCAACTGAATAGTGGGGGATAGATTGCTTATCCCTACCTTCCACCAATTGCCTTATTTAAAGGACTTTCACCTGCTTGGCACGAAAAATAAACAACCACAATCATTGCCTCTTAAGGAGGACTTCAGACATTTATTTGCCCGGCCCGGTAACAGCCGGGTCTCCAGACTACATGAAGTTAGGAAGTTATACCTCAATGCAAGTTGCTTAAGCAAAGCAAAGCAAAAGTTCACAAGGAACTGAGCAACTAAAAGTACCTGGAAACAGTCAAACACAGTTAGTACTCAGACAGACAAAACTAAACAGCAAAAGTTCAATCAGTTAATCTATACAAGCTAATGCACAACAAGGCAAGCTCAAAGCTTAAGCCCAAGCTCCACCACCTACAAAACAATGTTATGTTAGTGTACAAACATCAAACAACATCAATTGCATTTAACTTGATTCATTCTCCATGTGCATTATGCTTTTGATCCTGAAAAATCAAGCAAATATTAGCAACAAGACCACTAGGCTAAGCCTAGGGTCCAAAGGCAAGAAAAATTCCTAAACAGCAAGGTATTCACCAACCAAAGTCAAATTAATATCAAACAAGAGCAAACACCCTTAGTCTCATGTTTATATCATTCATCATGTTCATGTTATGCACAAAACAAGGCAAATTAGTTCAAATGAAGCACCAAACATGCAAACAGAACTATTGCATTCAAATCCACATCAAAACAACTTCAAAAATTCTCAAATAAATTACACCTAAACAGGACCTAATCCAGGTATGGCACACCAAATTTCAGCTTAATTGGGCAAAGGTGACTATGTCAATGAAAATCAACAAAAACAGACACAATTATATGCTCCAAATCACAACATCAACACATGCTTCCACTTCAAAAATTCATAACTCAATGAAAACAGTAAAGAAATGAGTGATACCAAAACAGGGATGTCACATCATGTGTCTATTACAAGCATATCAAATTTCATGACAATCCAATACCATATGAGCATTTCACATCAAAATTACAAACATGTACCACATGGACTTGCATATTTGACCAACAGAAATGAAAAATCACAATCAATTTGAAAATGCAATGTAAAATTCCACAAAAATTCACATAGCATCTTAACATGTTAATCAACATTCATGCAAAATTTCATGTCATTCCAACAAGCATAGGTCACTCAAAGAAATCCAGCAAATTGACATCAAGAGGTGTGACACAAATTGTCACACCTAAGTTCCAAAATTCATAACTCAATGACCAGGCATCAAAAATTCATAAAGTTTACATGGAAATGAACATCAATCAGTCAAGAATCATCACAAAAATTTTCAAGAATTTATTTTACACTATGTGCACTTCACAAGCCAAATGGTAAAATGTATCAAAAAATGGACACATATGAAAGAAGCCTAGGTCAAATGATAATTCTACCATGCACAACTTTGACCAATAGGCCAAACAAATTCTACACTCAACAACAAAGTCAAAGAAACAATCCTCATATTTTTCTGAATTTTCTACAATTTTTTATGAATTTTTTAAGGTCATATGAATTTTTTATGAATTAACTATAATTAATTAATTATACAATGGCAGTTTGGTAAATAGGACATGGCGCCAGCGGGAAACAAGATATTTGAAAATTCAAACGAGTAACAAGATCAAACACTGCATTTTCCCAGAAAATTCATCTTCCTCGCCCAGAATCCTCAAGAACACTCGATCCATGAAACTCAACCAAAATGGACATGCGAATATGCATTCGAACCGTCTCAACCTCTACAATCCAAATATCAACTTATCTAAACCTAATTGTTCCTAAATCGTGTGAATCGAAGAGATTAGGGTTTCACATCGCATCTTCAAACCTAGATTTCTCCCTATACAGTTCACTATAACCAAAACTACAGGTATCACTATAACCTACGTGAAATGAACTACACAAAGCACATGCCAATCGAGTGAAACGTGACATTCGAATTTCAACATACCTGCTATGGCAGTGTTAATCGCGTGGTTCTTTGCGCAAATCAACCTCAAACAGATGCGCCAACAGCTTCAGGAAGTTGAGTGATGTGTTCAGAATCAATTGCTATGGCTTCTACTGCTCAAGCTTCGATTTCACCATTGACGGAGTGATATTGAACAGTCACGATTTCATACTCCTCTCCTTCCAAATTATCAAAACAGTTTGAGAAGATGATTATAGAAGTTCAATGCAAAAAGAATCTCGAAGATTGATTGAGAATTGATGATGAAATTTGGATTTGAAGGTTTTTGTGTTCTTGAGGGTTTGAGAGAATTTGATGAGTTCTTGATCCAACTTTGGGAAATGTGTGATTCTGTTATGCTTACCAAGTGATTAAGAATATATATGTTGCACTAAACCATGATTAGCCAAGTTAATTAACCAAATTGGAATGTAAGTGAAAATGGTAATTTTCAAGAGAGGGCAAAATTGGAATTTCCATAGGACAGCTCATGCCACCTCAATGACAGCTCACACACCTTCCAAATGCCATGTGTGAGCTGTTGAAACTTGTCTCACTCTCATTGGATGTGTATTTTGCAAAATCACATGTGAATGCCACTTTGTCCATTTTTACCATTTCACTTTTCAAGCCAATTCTCAAATTACAAGGCCTATGCATGAAATGATGATTCCAACAGATTTTAAATGCCATTCATGAGGTGTAGCAAAAATCCCCACTCAAAAATTCCAATTATTTTGAGAGTTGGACAATTTTGCCCTTGGTCCAATTTAACTGTCCAGTTGAAAATTGACCTTTTGCATTGACCACTTTTGGAAAAATCCAATTATGCACCATGAAAGTACATGTCAAATGGAGTTTGTGCATATAAAGAACTTGCAATTTGGACAAACCATGTGGAAATTATGGCCTCCTGATTATGGGTCATTTTTGAACTTCACTGAGCCCTAACTTTCCAACCATACATGGGATTTTCAAGTTCTTGAACTTTTTGGAAAGGTGAGAACAAGATCTACAACTTTCATGTTGAACAATTTTTCATTTGAAGCTTCCTTGGACACGTGGCTTTGAGGTCAAAAACTTTCCATTTTTGGAAACTTCAATTACAAGTCACTTTCTATTTTTGGCAGTTTTTATTCTGACTTGATTTTCTTCATTCTTAAGCTTTGCAATGTCAAATAACACTTGTTCCAACATGAATGAAGTGTATCCAACTCATTTCCACCTCCAAATCCATCAGATCATGTACAGTTGATCACAGTTGACTTTTTCATCTGATAGATGAAATTGGCAATGCATAGATCAATATGAGCTCCAATTTTCAACTGAGATGGCTCAAGGGTGAAAACCTAGCCTCAATAAGCACAATATAATCACATAATGAACCCCATCACCATTACAGACCCCATCTCCTGATCCAGCCCTGATTGGCCCAATACAACTGATTAGGGTTGACCAGTGGTCAAAACCCTAATCTCAAGGAACTCTTCTTCAATCTTCTGATGACATCCAACCATGATGATGATGATGTATCACTGCAATCAAGATGAAGATCAATGTCCTTTGAGAACCATAAAACCCTAATTCACAGCCCAATCCTCAGATGGCCCATGATCAGTCAATAAACCCTAGGCTTGCACTTAGACTTCCTCATCTTCTGATCAAGACTTGGGAGGATAGCTTGCACAATGTAACCACATGATATGCAATATGAAATGCCTAATGACCTAAAATGATATGCAATATGATTAGCTTAGTCCCAAGAGAGGAGGGCAAATTTTGAGGTGTTACAGTAGGTACTCTGCATATTTTCACATCTCCTCTATCTATTATCTCTCGAATGAGGTGATAACGCCTAAGTATGTGTTTGGATCGTTGGTGAGATCTAGGCTCCTTAGCTTGTGCAATAGCACCATTGTTATCACAATAGAGATCAATGGGATCCATAATGCTAAGAACTATGTCAAGTTCACTAATGAACTTTTTGATCCAAACAATTTCCTTTGCTGCACTTGAGGCAACAATATACTCGACATTAGTTGTAGAATCAACAACTGTATCTTGCTTTGAACTTTTCCAGCTCACAACGCCACCGTTTAAGCAAAACACATAACCAGATTGCGATCAAAAGTCATCCTTATCTGTTTTGAAGCTAGCATCGGTGTATCCAATTACATCAAGCTCTTCCTGACCTCCATATATCAAGAATGAGTCCTTAGTCCTTCTCAAATACTTAAGGATATTC
The DNA here is from genome assembly GCF_024323335.1 of Lathyrus oleraceus. NCBI lineage: Eukaryota > Viridiplantae > Streptophyta > Magnoliopsida > Fabales > Fabaceae > Lathyrus > Lathyrus oleraceus. Next base: position 248,950,796 of record NC_066583.1, read on the forward strand.
TTGACAGATACCCAATGAGCATCGTCGGGATCAGATTGGTACCTACTCGTTGCACTTAAAGCATACGAGACATCTGGTCGAGTACATAACATGGCATACATGATAGATCCTACTGCAGATGCATATGGAATCTTATTCATGCAATCCCTTTCTTCCTTAGTTGAATGGGATTGTGTTTTTGATAGACACATACCATGTTGCATAGTATGAATCCTTTCTTGGAATCATGCATATTAAAACGTCTCAGCACTTTGTCTATGTATGTACTATGACTTAGGCCAAACAGTTTTTGTGATCTATTTCTATAGATCCTGATTCCTAATATATAGGATGCTTCACCTAGGTCCTTCATAGAAAAGCATTTCCCCAACCAAGACTTTACTCGTTGCAAGGTATGGACATCATTTCCAATGAGTAACATGTCATCTATATATAATACCAGGAAGACGATCATGCTCCTACTAACCTTCTTGTAGACATAAGTCTCATCTTTATTCTTGATGAATCCATATTGTTTAACTGTTTCATCAAAATGAAGATTCCAGCTTCTGGAGGCTTGCTTCAATCCATAAATTGATCTTTGTAACTTACATATCTTTTGGGATTCTTCTGGTATGTCAAATCCTTCAGGTTGTGTCATGTACACATCCTCAAGAAGATTCCCATTAAGGAAAGCAGTTTTGACATCCATCTGCCATATTTCATAATCATGATATGCATCGATAGCAAGTAAAATCCGAACAGATTTAAGCATTGCAACTGGTGAAAAGGCTTCATCATAGTCAACCCTATGAATTTGTTTATATCCTTTTGCAACCAGTCTTGCCTTATAGGTATGTACCTTACCATCCATGTCAATCTTCTTTTTGAAGACCCACTTGCATCCTATAGGGTTAACTCCTACAGGAGGCTCTACCGAGGTCCAAACCTGGTTTGTGTACATGGAATCCATTTCAGATTTCATGGCTTCTAGCCACTTCTCAGACTCGGAACCAGTTATGGCCTCTTGGTAGGTCACAGGCTCATCTTGATCCATGAGTAATACATCATCTTGATCTATTATGAGATATCCATATCTCTCAAGTAGGTGACGTATCCTGCTTGACCTACACTGGTCTTGTTCTACTTGAGCAGGTTGCTCTTCCACCACTACTTGTGTTTCCTCCTCTAATTCCTCCATAGGTGTATCAATGCTTTGTGATTCTTGAATTTCTTCAAGCTCTACTTTCCTCCCATTGATTCCTTTGGAAATAAAATCATTTTCTAGGAAAACTCTAGTTCGAGCGACAAACACTTTTCCCTCAGGAGAATTGTAGAAGTAATACCCTCTTGTTTCTTTAGGATACCCCACAAATAAGCATTTTTCAAATTTGGGCTCAAGCTTAGTTGAAATTTGTCGTTTCACATAAACTTCGCAACCCCAAATCTTCATGTAAGACATATGTGGTTTCTTACCACTCCATATCTCATATGGTGTCTTCTCAACCTTTTTGGATAGAACATGGTTAAGTGTGTAAGCTGCTGTCAATAATGCATGTCCCCAAAAGGAGTTTGGAAGATCAACGTGACTCATCATGGATCAGACCATGTCTAACATGGTTTGATTTCTTCTCTCAGATACACCATTCCATTGGGGTGTTCCAGGAGGAGTAAATTGGGATAAAATCCCATACTCTTTCAGATGGTCATCAAACTCTAGGCTTAAATATTCACCACATCGATCTGATCGAAGAGTTTTAATATTCTTATCTATATGGTTTTGTATTTCATTATTGAATTCCTTTAACTTTTCAAAGGACTCTGATTTGTGTTTCGTTGAATACACATAACCATATCTACTGAAATCATCAGTAAATGTGATGAAGTACTGAAAACCTCCTCTGGCTGATATGTTCAATGGTCCACATACATCAGTATGTATGCGGGCCAAAAGATCATTAGCTCTTTCACCTTTTTCCTGTGAATGAAGACTTTGTCATCTTTCCAATTAAACAAGATCTGCATGTCTCATATGATTCATAATCAAAAGAGTCAAAGAGTCCATCTTTATGGAGTTTGGAAATGCGTTTCTCATTTATGTGGCCTAATCGACAATGCCAAAGGTAAGTTGGATTTAACTCATTAGGTTTCATCCTTTTAGTATTAATGTTATCAATAGGCATTTCAAGATCAAGGACATATAGTCCATTGTTCATTTGTGCAGTAGCATAGAATATATCATTCAAATAAATGGAGCAACAATTGTTATTTATTATAAATGAAAAACCAAACTTGTCTAAACAAGAAACAAAAATAATATTTCTGCTAATTGCAGGTACATAATAATAATTCTCTAACTGAATTATTAAACCACTAGGTAAAGTCAATACATAAGTTCCTATGGCTAAAGCAACAACCTTTGCTCCATTTCCAACTCGTAAGTCAACTTCACCTTTTGCCAAATCTCTACTCCTTTTTAGCCCTTGCACATTGGTACAAATATGAGAACCACATCCAGTATCTAATACCCATAATGCAGAAGTAAATAAAATAATTTCAATAACAAAAATACCTGAAGTTGAAGTCTCTATTCCATTCTTCTTATCTTCCAGGTACTTTGGGCAGTTTCTCTTCCAATGTTCGATCTTACCGCAATGGAAGCAGGTGCCTTCCTTTGCTATGCCTCCACTAGGCTTCAAAGCAGGAGAATTGGGTTTGGGTTTTGCAACTTCCTTGCCTTTCCCTTTACCACCCTACTTAGTGGGTCTTTTGTTCTGTCTCTTTCCATTTCCGATCATCAGAATGGACTTCCCTTTTGACTTCAGATTCTGCTCAGCAGTTCTTAACATGCATAGCATTTCAGGAAGACTTTTGTCCATATCATTCATGTTAAAATTAAGGACAAATTGACTGAAGCTATCTGGCAACGATTGCAAGATCAAATCAATCACAAGTTTCTTTTCGAGGGGAAAACCCAACCTCTCAAGGTTCTCCACATACCCAATCATCTTGAGCACATGGGGACCTACGGGGGCTCCCTCAGCTAACTTGCCTTGAAAAAGGGCTTTTGAAACTTCAAACCTTTCATGCCTTGCATGCTCTTGATAGAGCATCTTAAGGTGTTCGATCATATCGAACGCTGCCATGTTCTCATGTTGCTTTTGCAACTCTGAGTTCATGGTAGCTAGCATGAGGCAAGCAGTTTCATTGGAATCATCGACATGCTTCTTATAAGCATCTCTTTCTTCCTTAGTTGCAAAACTAGGAGTTTCCTCTTCAGGAACAGGTTTCTCCAAGACATACAACTTTCTATCATGCTTGAGGACAATCCTCAGATTTTGGTGCCAATCCAGAAAATTTGTCCCAGACAATTTTTCCTTATCAAGGATTGATCGCAAAATGTTGTTAGAGGTGTTTGTTGTCATGGTAATCTACATGAAAAATATGAAAAATATAAGTATCACTAAAATAATATATTTAATTAGGCCTTTAATTAAATATGCTCCCACTATTTTACTCAAAACAAATGACCCTCATCATTTGATTCGAAAAATCTCGTTGGAAGATTTTCTAGTGAGTCGAGATCCATATTTCACTTTGTTTTAAGTCCACGTAGGCGAATTACACAAAACTAGGTTATTCAGGTAGGAACTCCTTCCAATTGTATCTAATACAACTGTCGAATATTTTAGTTGGATGAATAACTCCTTATTCCAATCCATCACATGGATCATTTCCAACTCTTGCTTCTAAACGTATATAATCTTATTATAATTTGTTTAGTTAAGTTTGACCCATTGTTTTAGCAATTGGATATTACAATTATCCCATCGCACCTTACTAATATAGAACATGCACCTCGCGTAGGTGAAACCTACATTATTCGATACTAGTCTTGATGAGTGCTAAAACTTGGAAAACATAAACTTAATATTTAATTTGAGGGAATTTGCAATTATTCTGATCTCACCGGCTTATTTATCATATAAATCGTCTCTCACATGCATCAACATACATTCACAAAAATGAAACAGTTATAGCCCCTAGCGCAATTGTTCTCCTAAGCCAATGAAAGAACCTAAGCTAACCTAATAACGATCTAAGCTTCTCCAAGCAAGATCTTCAAGGTTATCCTCTTATGATATTGTATTCTTCTCTTTCTTAATAACATTACATTACATAAAAAAAACTCGTTTTACATACAAGGGAGTGAGATGAGAAAAGAAGTTACATTAAGAGATTAAAAGAGAGGCACGACACGCATGTCGTATTTTAAAATCCCAAACACAAAATGAAGGAAAACTAAGGCCATAACCGATCACCACAAGACAATAATAATAAACACATTATTATTGTTAATTTAAATTCTGTTAATTAAATAAACCAAATTAAATTTCGTCGACTGATCACACTATGTAGAGTTAGTCGGGGGTTCTGCTGCCCGACGCAAAATTTTAATGAACAATTCATTTGAATCGACATCAGTTTTTGCATCAACACTTGATACTTTAAAGTACAACTCTTGCGCAGTCATAACCCTAAGCATATAACTTTTTGACAGCACAACCCTTGTACCGTCATGAACCCTGATGCAACAATTTCATATCATCAAACACAACTCAATTGTTAATTCAGTATGATTCATCAACACGTCATTGCTTCACCATACTTTCGTCGGATTCCGAAGCAAATGACCATTGATCGCTCAAAGGAAAACAACCATTAAGTGCTTGAATGAACGAAACAGAAACAATATATTATATATACCCTATTTTGCATCAGAATTACTTATATCATATATATAACTTGATCGATCTCAATTGTGTAACCTATGCACGATTGATGTATCACTGCTTCACCATACTAACATCGGATTCCGAAACATAGTTAACATCAATCATCTAAATCGTACACACATGATGCCAAATTTAATTACTCGTTTATTATTTAATTTATTTTGTCTTTTAATCGTATTAACACATAAAATAAAGAAAATAAACAACTATCAGATGCATGGTTTCGTAAGTGGCTCTGATACCACTGAAGGAGAATAACGATCCAAAACGCAGCGGAAAATAAAAATTTCTCCTTTAGTGATCCTTACGAATGGGCATGATCAATGATAGAATCGTTACCTCTTGTGGCGATTGAAATCTTTGATGCAGATCTAAGGAGTGATCACGAACATTGAATGGTGACAACTAGGGGTGGCAAAATGGATGGATTGGATGTATATGGATTGGATCGTTAATGGATGGACCAAAACAATCTATTAGTCCATTAACAATCCACTAAAAGTTTCTTAAAAATATTCAATCCAATCCATCCATTAAGAATAAAATTCATCCAATTCATCTATTATCATATTTTTAGCAGATGGATATCCATCCATCCATTTTTTTTTGAAAAAATAGTTTTTTTAAATATATTAATTTTTGTATTTTTGAAAATTTTGAATTTTTTTACTTTTGAAAAAAATTACTTACTTTTTTGAAAAAATTATATTTTTTTAGGAAAAAATAATTTTTTGTATTTTAATAAAAAAATCAGTTTCTTTTTGTATTTTCGGAAAAAAATAATTTAAAAATCATTTTTTTTTCGAAAAAAAATATTTTTTTTCTATATTCGTAAAAAAATAAAATTTTCGAAAGTAAAATCGAATTTTGGTATTTTCCAAAAAAATGATTTTAAATTTTTTGGAAAAAAATAGTTTTTTGTATTTTAAAAAAAAAATCGATTTTTTTTTCGGAAAAAAATTTTAATTTTGTATTTTTCAACAAAATAATTTTTTAATATTTGAAAAAAATCATTTTTTTAGAAAGTAGATAAAATAATCAATTGGATCATTAAAATGTGTTGGATGGATTGAATCAATCCATGCATATAAATGGATGAATTTAATCCAATCCATTAACTTAATTTTTATGTAGTGGATGGATTAGATGAATTTTTTGGTGGATGGGTTGAATGGATTTTGTCTTAATGGGTCTAATTGCCACCCCTTGTGACAACGCCTCTACTCAGTCCACACGAACAGATTCCTTCAATCTCAGCGCTAGATGATACGAATGAAGACTTTGAGTGATATATATATATATATATATATATATATATATATATATATATATATATATATATATATATATATATATATATATATATATACTAGTAAAGGACCCGTGCGTTCGCACGGGTCGCGCAAGTGCAATAATTTATTTTAAAAAAATTAAAATATAATATATTTTTTTGTTTATATATATATATATATATATATTATATATATATATATATATATATATATATATATATATATATATATATGGTTGGATCAACGTACACAAATTTATTGCATAAGAGTTTTTTTTAATGTAATGGATGTTAAATGATCAATAAATGGGTTCAAAAAATTTTCACAAATAACTTTTTCCAGTTTGCGACATAATAAAGTAAAACATTATTAATTTATACTAATATAATTTGCTTAATTTTTTTTATACTATATTAAGGAAATAATCAAAAAATATAATACAAAAATATTTTTACAATTTATTGGTATATTGATATATAATAAACATTCCATTGTTAATGTTATGAATAAACATTCCATTTATCATTGAGATTTTGGACATAAGAAATAAAAATATATTTATTTAGTAATGGATGAAATTTTCCAATCTGCTACTAATTTGAGGTATAAAAACGTAAATATTAACCTTCATAATAAATGATTATTTAACCAAAATACATAAACCATGTAAAAGAAATACCAGAACCTCATTTTTTTAAAAATATAGTAATGAATACTACCAAATGTTGAAATTAATTGCAATTGATACAGTAAGGTTTAATGCAACAAAAGATATTGAAACAAAAGGTTCACAATTTTAGTTAAAATTGTGAGAAATAAGTCCAGCAACAAAAATGATTTAACTTCGTACAATTCTTTGGTCCTTAAAAAACTGGGTTTATACAAAACCTGCCCGCAACCTTTTAGGAAGTGATGATTCATTACCCTGTAAAAAACAATTACATCCATATAAACAAATGTTAAAACATAATGTATATTTTATACAACTCATTCAATAAAATTCTAATAATAAACAACGACATTTGTTGATATAATATAAATAATGAAAAACTTACGTTCTATAAGTTTTCAAAAACTTCTTTGAACACGACGTTTGTTGTAGAATTCAATGGATGGTTATCCTTGTCATGGATTAATATCAAATGTTCACCTGATAAAAAACATAACTTACATTGCCATGGCTTTATTTGAATAAAGTTTTCTTACAACTTTTGCTCATTCAACAAATTTATTTGCAATTCATCTAGATTACATGTACCTTGGTATAGGCTGTTCGACTTTTTGCCCACATGAACATTCATAATCTTTTTCAGGATTAGATGCCTTCGAAGAACACCTTGTGCAGCCATAATAAAACCATCCATACTTTGAGACAGCAAATTTCAATGTGGTTGCTACAGTAACACATAAAGTTTCCTAAAAGCAAATCAAAAATGATATTAATTTCAAAAAGCAAACAATATAATTGTAATAGTAAAGATAAATTCGGCTCTATAGTATTCAACTTACATGTTTGATTTTGTAGAACTGACTTAAGGACATACATTTCGCATTATGAACAAACCTTTCTACTGGCGAATACTGAGAACCACCAGACCAATTAGAAAGAGATTTTGCAGATTGAGTAGGCTTCTCCTTCTATTCATTAGTAGGCAACCTATAGAAATAAGATTGTTTTTGAAATTAAAAATTATGTATAATAATCTGAATATAAATAAATAAAATCCATACTTAGACATAAAATCTTGAATTTCAGGGATGTCTTCATTTATCAACAATTTGGAACCACTCCATGCATTTGACACTGTAAATTGTATAATTAATATAAAAATTATTGAACGTATAATAAAAAATACAAATCAGCTATGTATTTATAAAGTCTGATAGTGTAATACCTTGTCCATCTTTTACCATTGCATGAGTGAGCAGAATTACAATAGCTTCATTGTTTTTAGGATCATTGTAGTAAGCCAAAAATTTTGATCCATAGATTTCCCATAAATTGCAATTTATGCAATTACCCCTATTTTGCAATATAAATAAACAATATTATATGATGGGATTCAGTGATGCAAAATATATAAATTTATCAAACACATAAGTTATGAAAACAATGCGCATTACTTCAAATCTTTCAGCACAACAGAAACAACAACTTTCTTCCCCGGAGTGTTGGATTGGATATGGTTTATCTCACTAACAGCACCAACAATATCTACATTAAAGTAAGGTTCATTATTGAATGTGTTTGCAAATATATAAGTTATATAAGTTATAATAGAATTTAAATTACCTTTCAGTCTATCGGTTTTGCATTTGCCTTGAAGTATCTCACCAAAATCTTTAAAGAAATATCCTTTAGGTGGAATATTTTGAAGTTCGATTGCCTTCATTGTGGTACCACCAAGAAACACAATTTTTTTTGAATGATCACATACCTTCCACTGAAAATCATTGTTATAGACACTGCCATTGTTTATAATGCAGGTCATATTCTCCTTAATGACCTCTTTCCATTTCAGTAAATGGTCATGACGAATAAGGACCTGAATCTGATCACCCTAACAAAATAAAAATAATCTTCTTTTTATATGTTATACAAAAAAGCATTTTGTTGTAATTACTAACTATCATACAAAAATCTATACTTAAAAAAAGAAAAGCAATTTACCAAGGAATCCATAACAATCATCTCCAAATGTTCAATACCCTTATTATTCACAATACTCCAAACATCCATTATTCGAACAACAAGACGCCAAGTTTCTTTTGAGTCATTGATGTCTTTCATAGAATCAACCTTTCTACTCATTTTCACTGGAAAAAAAATTCAAAAATTAATGTAACTGCAAATTTAGATGACTATAAAATTACAAACCTAATAACCTAGAAAAAAAGAGAGTATATAAATTTGATAGAGGTGTGTGGCAAAATGCTGAAAAGGATCCAACCTTTGATGTTACACATATATAACATCGAATTGATTAGCAGCATTCTTGAAGAAGAAGGCGTGAAGACTGTTGTGTTCCCAAGGAAATTTTCGGCGTGCAAGTAATAGGAAAAGGCGTTTTTTTATGTTGTCGAGGCAAATTTATTAAATTGTAAAATGGTAGAGTTAGTTAAAATGGTATAATATTGTCAGTGGTTTTGGAATAGTGGTTTTGGAATATTTTGAGTTATTAAGTGGGTAAATGAGATTAATAATGATGATAATAAATATTAATAAATAACAATATTAATAATAATAATAATAATAATATCAATTTATTCAATTAAATAAAACCCTAATTTTCATCAAACCGTTTCATATTACTTCTCCCTCTTTTCATATTCTCGGTTTGACATCTCAGAAAGACCACTTAAAAAATCAGTATATTTATTATTAAAAAAATCATTTTGTCATTTAAAGAAAATCAAGTAACGATAATATTTGGCAAAAAAACTACAATAATAATTAATTTGATTTCAGAATATTGATTTCATTTTGGAATGATAAGATTGCAACAACAATAAAATAACGGTAATATTTATTATTAAAAAAAATTCATTTTGTCATTTAAAGAAAATCAAGCAACGATAATATTTGGCAAAAAAACTACAATAATAACTAATTTGATTTCAGGATATTGATTTCATTTTGGAATGATAAGATTGCAACAACAATAAAATAACGGTAATATTTTTTAGTAGTATAAATAGGTAATTTATTTTATCACATTTTTCACTCACATCTAGTCTAAATTTGACCAATTTATTTTATTTAATTTTAATTTTTGTGTGTACACATTTCATTTGAAAGTAAACCTCAATCAACATAACACATGCTCCAATTTTATGCAAAATGATGGAAGTCCTCTTTGTATCCCAAATCAACAAAACACCCCATATTTTGGAAATCCACCTCTTATTCCAAATCCACACCATAATTCAAGATTTCAAAATTCTCTTTTTATTCCAAATCCATAAAATAATTCACCCATTGGTAGAGGCAAATTTATTAAATTGTAAAATGGTAGAGTTAGTTAGAGTATTAAATAGAGTTTAGTACGAAATTACTTATAGGAACATGAAATTAGCTGTATTATGGATTGTAATTAGGGTAATTAAGTAATTATGGTGGTAATTAACTTTTATATATTAAAAGTATATATATATATATATATATATATATATATATATATATATATAGAGAGAGAGAGAGAGAGAGAGAGAGAGAGAGAGAGAGAGAGAAACGAAATTTCATCTAGTCCAATGCTTCTGCACAAGGATTCTATTTATAGAACCACTTGTGTGGACTGCAAGCTAAAAATCCCACTTAAGTGTATGTGGCCCATATCTTATGATATACCAAAATCACTTAAGCGCGTGATACGTTACCATATTTCATATTCTACTTAAGTGCACCGTATCTTACGATGTTCTACAATTCACTTAAGTGCACCGTACCTTATGGTGTTCCTTATTTACTCTATATTTAATCAATCCTTCCTTTTGTGTGTGACCTTGTAGGTTTTCGCAACATTGGTAATTATATTAAATCACATATTTAACATAATAAACAGTGAGCAGTATCTAGCAACACATCACTGCTTCCCAAGACACGAAAATGTCATGTGATCTGACAAATCCCTTTGTGATAATACTTATGTGTACAATTATCCTTTTACCCTCATGTCTATATTGAACACAAGGCATATACCGTGTCATCCTTGTCTAGTTCAATATTGGTCCCTTAGACATTCATCCTGTTATGCAGGATGGGAAAATTCCATCTAGGTCACTCATGTCCCTCATCATGCTTCGTTGAGTACCCATCAACTGTCTTTATGGTCATCGAGTTACGAACAATGTTTAATCAGCAATAAAGCACTTGACTCTACATCTAGGGTCCATAGTGGTTTCAGGTCGAAGGATGGTATACACCACTATCACCATGAGAATAACTTATGACACTTTGCATAACATTCTATATAGTATTCTCATAGCGGGTCAATCCAGTATAAATATTACTCCTAATATTCATACCTATGTTTAAGACTTGATAACTTCTTATCCATGATCCATGAGATGTGATCATCAGTCTATATACATAATAGTCTTAATGCTTTAATGTTATCCCACTTCACAACAAAGATCGACTTAATATACTTTAAGAATAATGTCCTTATGTTTAATGGGATCTCATGATTAAGTCACACTTGATACATTAAACGGACTAGCTATTCTAGGGACTTTATTAAACAAATATAATATAGGAAAAGCCTTTTATTATTAATAAATAATTCGATACAAGTAACAAAAGTGTTGGCCTCTAGGGCTTACACCAACAAATCCCTCTTCTACTACTATCCCATGCGTCCTTTTAGTTGAAGGCCTTAAGCATAATCTTATTAGCATTAACCAATTATGTGACAAAGGATATAAAGTATCGTTTTTAAAAGATTGTTGCATGATTGAACATAATGCTAAAAAGAATGATGTGTATAAGGGCTTGAGGGTAAATATCGTATACATGCTTGACATGATTGAAGTATCTTTGACTAGCGTTAAATGTCTTGTCTCCATGTGTGAAGACTCTTGGCTTTGGCATAGGCGATTAACGCATGTCAACTTTGACTTGCTAAATAAATTAGTTGCAAAATATTTAGTAGTTGGTCTACCTGTTAGCTCATATTTTTTACGCCCACCCTGAATTACAAAAATTGGAAAAAATGCACAACTGGTTTCGACCAAGAAGTAGTATTCGACCAGCTGGAGGTGAGTCGGCTTGGCTAGTTGGATAAAGATCAAGCTTACAGCTGAAACTTTGGAGCAGTTCTTTAGAGAAGCGGTTAAAAATGGTTTTCGATCAAAGATTCAAATTTAAATAAAGGAAGGAATTCACCTTCTTCAGAAACCCTAAGAGCACACATGGAGCAGGGTGAATGAATGCGTGCATGCAGGGCGCCGCGTGTATCGACGTGATTGAAGGACCATCAAAGCGGTTATTTCGATCTAGTATAAGTATAAGATTTTAGTGTTAGAAAAGTGTGTGTCAAATTGTGTACAAAAATCTGCGAATTTACTAAGTATTCGTGTGAAGAAGAATTGTAAAACACAGAATGTACGTTGTCTACACCATTGTTAGATAGTTCAAAGCAATATAAATTTATCTTTACTTTTTTCCCCAGAAACATACTTCCTTACTTCTTCCTTTCAAACACCTTATTTTTACTTTGTCATTTGCAATTTTAAGATCCTTTCGCTCTTTTCCCTACATTCAACATTTATTTTACGGTCTTAAGATTCCGGTACTCGGAACCTTTACTTTATCATTTTAAATCCTTTATAATTCATGTTGTTTACTTCATTTTTCTTTACTAGTTTTAAACGCCGATTTAAGATCTTTTTCGTTCAAGTCACTGTTTGTGCTTAGTTTTCTTTCAAACTCTGATCTGACGTTTAGTCTTGATTATTTGTTACTACCACATTTACAAAACACTTAGCACATGTCCTAGGATCAATCTGATCGATCCTGCGAGCAACCTAATTTAGAAATTTGGAAGATCAGCGGTTGTTTACCAATTTTCAAGGTAAACAAATTGGCACGCCCAGTGGGACCGATGCTAACGTCACGTATCATGTGTAGTTTTGGTTGCTAAGTTTTGTTTGGGAAAAGCATTTCCCCAACCAAGACTTTACTTGTTGCATGGTAGGGACATCGTTTCCAATGAGTAATATGTCATCTACATATAATACCAGGAAAACGATCATTCTCCCACTAACCTTCTTGTAGACACAAGGCTCATCTTCGTTCTTGATGAATCCATATTATTTTACTGTTTCATCAAAATGAAGATTCCAGCTTATGGAAGCTTGCTTCAATCCATAGATTGATCTTTGTAACTTACATATCTTTTGGGCTTCTTCTGGTATGTCAAATCCTTCAGGCTGTGTCATGTACACATCCTTAAGAAGATTCCCATTAAGGAAAGCAGTTTTGACATCCATCTGCCGTATTTCATAATCATGATATGCAGCGATATCAAGTAAAATCCGAACAGATTTAAGCATTGCAACTGGTGAAAAGGTTTCATCATAGTGAACCCCATGAATTTGTTTATATCCTTTTGCAACCAGTCTTGCCTTATAGGTATGTACCTTACCATCCATGTCAGTCTTCTTCTTGAAGACCCACTTGCACCCTATAGGATTAACTCCTACAGGAGGTTCTACCAAGGTCCAAACTTGGTTTGTGTACATGGAATCCATTTTAGATTTCATGGCTTCTAGCCACTTCTCAGACTCGGGACCAGTTATGGCCTCTTGGTAGGTCACAGGCTCATCTTGATCCATGAGTAATACATCACCTTGATCAGTTATGAGATATCCATATCTCTCAGGTAGTTGACGTATCCTGCTTGACCTACGCCGATCTTGTTCTACTTGAGCAGGTTGCTTTTCCACAACTACTTGTGTTTCCTGCTCTAATTCCTCCATAGGTGTATCAATGCTTTGTGATTCTTGAATTTCTTCAAGCTCTACTTTCCTCCCACTGATTCCTTTGGAAATAAAATCCTTTTCTAGGAAAACTCCAGTTCGAGCGACAAACACTTTTCCCTCAGAAGGATTGTAGAAGTAATACCCTCTTGTTTCTTTAGGATACCCCACAAAAGCATTTGTCAGATTTTGGCTCAAGCTTAGTTGAAATTTGTCGTTTCACATAAACTTCGCAACCCCAAATCTTCATGTAAGACATATGTGGTTTCTTACCACTCCATATCTCATATGGTGTCTTCTCAACCTTTTTGGATGGAACACGGTTAAGTGTGTAAGCTGCTGTCAATAGTGCATGTCCCCAAAAGGAGTTTGGAAGATCGGCGTGACATATCATGGATAACACCATGTCTACCAGGGTTCGATTTCTTCTCTCAGATACACCATTCCATTGGGGTGTTCCAGGAGGAGTAAGTTGGGATAGGATCCCACACTCTTTCAGATGGTCATCAAACTCTAGGCTTAAATAATCACCACCTCGATCTGATCGAAGAGTTTTAATATTCTTACCTAGTCGGTTTTGTACTTCATTCTTGAATTCCTTGAACTTTTCAAAGGACTCTGATTTGTATTTCATTAAATACACATAACCATATCTACTGAAATCATCAGTAAATGTGATAAAGTACTGAAAACCTTCTATGGCTGGTATGTTCAGTGGTCCACATACATCAGTATGTATGAGGCCCAAAAGATCATTCGCTCTTTCACCTTTTCCGATGAATGGAGACTTTGTCATCTTTCCAATTAAACAAGATCTACATTATCCGATACTAGTCTTGATGAGTGCTAAAACTTGGAAAGCATAAACTTAATATCTAATTTGAGGGGATTGCAATTGTTCTGATCTCACCGGCTTATTTATCATATAAATCGTCTCTCACATGCATCAACATACATTCACATGCATCAACATACATTCACATGCATCAACATACATTCACATGCATCAACATACATAATGAAACAGTTATGGCCCCTAGCGCAATTGTTCTCCCAAGTCAATGAGAGAACATAAGCTAACCTAATAACGATCTAAGCTTCTCCAAGCAAGATCTTCAAGGTTGTCCTCCTTTGATATTGAATTCTTCTCTTTCTTTATAACATTACATTACATAAAAGAAACTCGTTTTACATACGAGGGAGTGAGATGAGAAAAGAAGTTACATTAAGAGAAAAAAAAGAGGCACGACACGCAGGTCGTATTTTAAAATCCCAAAACAAAATGAAGGAAAACTAAGGCCATAACCGATCACCACAAGACAATTTTAATAAACACATTATTATTATTAACTTTTAATTAATTAAAACCAAATTAAATTTCGGCGACCAATCACACTACGCAGAGTTAGCCGGGGGTCCGCTACCCGGTCAGCGGGAACGGGGTTTCCGCTGCCCGGGCAGCGCCCCGCGCCGTAAATTTTAATGAATAATTCATTTAAAATCGACGTCGTTTTGCATCAACACAACACTTGCGCAGTCACAAAACAGAAAAACCGAGAATTCTGACTCTGTGAATGTGACGACCGTCACAAAGAATGTTACGACCGTCACGTCCAGCTTGTTACGACCGTCACAGGCCCATGACGAATGTCACGCGGTCAAAATCAGCGCTTTTGAAACAATCAATAGATGTGATCCAGCAATGTGAATGTGACGACCGTCACAAAGCATGTTACGACCGTCACGTCCAGCTTGTTACGACCGTCACAGGCCCATGACGAACGTCACGCGGCCAAAATCAACGCTTTTGAAACAGTCAACAGACGTGATCCAACAAGCCCTCAATTCACAACTCTTTGACATCACAACCCTTGTGCAGTCACTAACCCTAATGCACCAATTTCAGACCGTCAAACACACCTCGATTGTTGATTCAGTATGATTGATCAACAGGTCATTGCTTCACCATACTAATGTCGGATTCCGAAGCAAATGACCATTGATCGTTCAAAGGAAAACAACCATTAAGTGCTTGAATGAATGAAACTGAAACAATATATCATATATACCGTATTTTTCATTAGGATTACTTATATCATATATATAACTTGATCGATCTCAATTGCGCAACCTATGGACGATCGATGTATCGCTGCTTCACCATACTAATGTCGGATTCCGAAGCATAGTCAACATCAATCATCCAAATCATACACACATGATGCCAAATTTAATTACTCGCTTATTCTTTGATTCATTCTATCTTTTAATCATATTAATACAGAAAATAAACAGCTATCAGATGCATGGTTTCGTAAGTGGCTCTGATACCACTGAAGGAGAAGTGCGATCCAAAACGCAACGGAAATTAAAATTTCCCCTTTAGTGATCCTTACGAATGAGCATGATCAGTGATATAATCGTTACCTATTGTGACGATTGAAACCTTTGATGCAGATCTACGGAGCGATCACGAACGTTGGACGACGACAACGCCTCTACTCAGTCCACACGAACAGATTCCTTCAATCTCAGTGCTAGCTGCTACGAATGAAGGCTTTGAGTGAGAGAGAGAGAGATAAACGAAAAATGCAACTGCACTAAATGCTTCTGCACAAGGGTTCTATTTATAGAACCACTTATGTGGGCTACAAGCTAAAAAGGTCACTTAAGTGTATGTGGCCCATATTTTATAATATGCCAAAATCACTTAAGCGCGTGGTACCTTACCATATTTCGTATTCTACTTAAGTACACCGTACCTTACGATGTTCTACAATTCACTTAAGTGAACCGTACCTTACGGTGTTCCTTAGTTACTCTATCTCTCATCAATCCGTCCTTTGTGTGTGACCCTGTAGGTTTTCGCAACATTGGCAATTATATTAAATCACGCATTTAACATAATAAACAGTGAGCGGTATCTAGCAACACATCACTGCTACCCAAGACACGAAAATGTCATGTGATCTGACAAATCCTTCTGTGATAATACTTATGTGTATAATTACCCTTTTGCCCTTATGTCTATATTGAACACAAGGCATAGACCGTGTCATCCTTGTCCAGTTCAATATTGAGCCCATAGACATTTATCCTGTTATGCATGATGGGCAAATTCCATCTAGGTCACTCATGTCCCTTAACATGCTTTGTGGAATACCCATCAACTGTCTTTATGGTCATCCAGTTACGGACAACGTTTGATCAACAACAAAGCACTCGACTCTATATCTAGGGTCCATAGTGGTTTCAGGTCGAAGGGTGGTATACACCATTATCACCATGAGAATAACTTATGACACTTTGCATAACATTCTACATAGTATTCTCATAGCGGGTCAATCCAGTATAAATATTACTCTTAATATTCATACCTATGTTTAAGACTTGATAACTCCTTATCCATGATCCATGAGATGTGATCATCAGTCTATATACATAATAGTCTTAATGATTTAATGTTATCCCATTTCACAATAAAGCTCGACTACGGATACTTTAAGAACAGTGTCCTTATGTTTAATGTGATCTCATGATTAAGTCATACTTGATACATTAAACAGACTAGCTATCCTAGGGACTTTATTAAACAAACATAATAAAGAAAAAACCTTTTATAGTTAATAAATAATTCGATACAAGTACCAAAAGTATTGGCCTCTAGGGCTTACACCAACACAAAGTGTGTATAAAATCTGTAAAATTTAACAAGTATCCGCGTGTAGAGAAACAGTAAATTGAGAAATATACGTTCGATTTACATCATTGTCATTTACTTTGAAGTAATTCAATTCATCTTTATTTTCTAGAAATACTTCTTTATCTTAAGGATTTATCTTTGTTGCCATTTATTTCCGTTCTTACAATGTTCTCTTTATTTTATGTTGGTCTTTTACTTTTTAAGCATTTTCACGAATCACTATTGTTGCAAACACTGTCGAAGTGTTCATGTCCACTGGAATCCACTTTAGCAAATAATTAGCACATGTCATAGGATCAATCTGATCAATCTTGTAAGTAACCAAATTTAATAATTTGGAAGATCAACGGTTGTTTACCAATTTTCACGGTAAACAACCACATGTTACCTTATAAACTCCACAACCCATGGAATTATACATACCACCTTTGATTTATGCATAAAGTGGACCATCTTCAGAGATGGATCGTCAAATTAAAAAGGAAGTGGGTTTGGCCTCTTCTTTAAGAAAAATAAATGGATCATTGTAATAGTATTTGTGCACTTTGATTTCTCTACCACCAATAACTAGGATAAGTATGAATCATTCATAGTTGGGCTCACACTGGCGTCATAGATGAGGAAAGAAGAAGTCATGCTATGCACAAACTCCTGGCTAGTGGTCCCCTATGTTTGGGGGATGCACATGCCAAAGACTCGTTACAACAGACGTATGTAGTTGCGGTTAAAGACAAATTTGAGCTCATTCAAGACGAATGAGATTGCTCATGTTTCAAGGGAGCATAACACGAGGACATATGTCCTATCAAAATTAGGAGGCACAAGTATGACATGTATCAACCATTCAAGAAACACTTGAGAGTCTTAGTCTTTCCACAACGGTCGTTGTGGACACCGTGACACATGGAGCGACGAAACCAACATAGATCACATTGATCATGACATACAATGAGAACGATACTCTACATATGAGATTGCATTTGACTCCTTTTTGGGTATGAGTCCTGCACGCTCTAACCATGTTTTGTATTTATGAGAGAACTTAAAATATAAGTATGATTAATTAGGATGGGTATGAGAAAAATGAATGAACCATTGTAGAATTATTTGTGCACTTTGATTCTCCACCATCAAAAATTAGGATGGGTATGAACCATTCATCATCGGGCTCTCGTTGGCGTCAAAGATGGGAAAAGAAGAAGTCGTGTTACGCAGAAACTTTCAGCTAGTGGTCTCCCAAGTTTGGGGGATGCACATGCCAAAAATCCATTACAATAGAAGTATGTAGTTGTGGTCAAAGACATATTGAGCTCATTCAAGACGTATGAGATTGCCCATGTGCCAAAGGAGCAGAACATGATGACACATGTCCTATCAAAACTAGGAGGCACAAGTATGAGATATATCAAATATTCTTTCATTCAAGAAACACTTGAGAGACTCGGTCTCTCCACAATGGTAGTTGTGGCCACCGCGACACCAGGAGCTGCGAAACTGACATAGATCACCTTGATCATGACATACATTAAGAAAGATATTCTACATGTGAGATTGTATTTCACTCATTTTTGGATATGTGTCATGCATGTTCTAATCGTATTTTGTATTTACGAGAGAACTTAAAATATAAATATAAGTATGGTTGCTCTTTTCAAATCTGGATGTTGTACAAGGTGTCCCATAAAATGTAATAGGAACGAGTGATAGAGCGTTTAATGGTAGCGTTTTTCATGTCATAATTATCTATGTTAGTTAATTTCTCAAGTTTTTTTAAACTCTTGTTATTGATATTTCGAATCCATTGAATATGTATGGGGATGTAGCTCAGATGGTAGAGCGCTCGCTTAGCATGCGAGAGGTACGGGGATCGATACCCCGCATCTCCAAATTATATTGATTTTTGCATTATTTTAAGCTAACAAATTTTTTTCAAGTATGAAGATTGCCTTACATTTATGACAAGGGTCTTCATAGAAACAATTCAATTTTCTACATAGCGAAATATAACCGCGGTTGATGTTTTCCCGAACAACATTGAGGAAAAGACTGTAACATAAGAATGTAAAAATGAAAACAGCAAGTACTGTTGGTGACATATGAATGCACTCATTTTTCCATCCAAATCACACATCGAAGACACTGTCCTTTACTCAACAAATCAAAAGCTCTGTTTATGTCCTTAAACTCCACTTCATGAGTCACAAATTCATCCAACTGCAGTTCCTGCAGGTAACAAACATGCCAAAACTGAATAAGTAGGATGTCGCGAATTCGAATCCGCGTCTTGCATTTGATTTAATGGAACGAAAATTTTCACTTTATTATTACTTTACTATTAAATATAACATTAAGAATAATAATATCAGTAGAGAGGACATAGAACATAGTCCAAAAATGAAACAAAAGAAATTGCTTACCTTGTCCATGTAATGCTTAAGCAGAATCGGAATATGAGATTTGGGTTTGAGTCCTCCATACAAGGATCCCATGAGGCTCTTCCCATCATGAAGAACCTCACTAGAACTGAAACTTAACCTTGCTCCTGGCTTGTCCACTCCTAAAACAACTGTTTTACCCCAACCCTGAAGGAAAATGCATCAGCTTTTTGGAATTTCAACTTAGTTACCACAAACAAACTGGTTGAGACAAGTGATTTTCACGCTTCGGTGAAATTCAAATAGGTCGGGTATATTTGAATTCAATCTCTGCATGAAATAATTCTTGAAAGTGAATTATACCTTTCTGCAGGAAGCATATGCTTCATGAACCAATGACGTCATACCAACACATTCAAAGCAATAATCAGCTCCGCCATCAGTCATCTCTATGATAACCTGCTTAGCAACCACATTTTGATTACTAAAGACAATTTTCTTATGAATTTTTTTTACGAATTTGGCAACAAGAAAGAACTTTGATACTAAGCACGTAAACTAAAGTTAAGATTGAAGCTTTCAAGAGGCTAGACCTGGCTCACAGGTTTGTTCCCACTTTCTCCAGCATGGACAAAATCTGTAAGTCCAAACTTCTTTCCTGATGAAACGAAAGCAACAAATCGTCGGATCAAACTCGAAATTATTGCATATTAGCCTCAAAGTGGTACAATTCCTTTCCTTGATAACAAGCAATGCATTACCGATTTCAAATTTTTCAGGCATGACATCGACACCGATAATCCTAGTTGCTCCACAAAATCTAGCGCCCTCTGCTACCTAAGAAATCAATCAATTCCAACGAGCATTTCAGCAACCACAAAGATACAAAGAAAGTGAAACCTTATTTAAGAGAATCCATACTGCTAATCCAACAGATCCCAGCCCAAAAATAGCAACTGTAGAACCTGGCTCCACACCTGCTGTTCTCCAAGCAGCGCCTACCCCTACAAATGTAAATTTTATACAACATTGAATCACAAGAATGTTGTTAACTTGTAATACAAGAAAACTATGAGTTTGGTTCATGACCAACTAACTTCACCCTACTTTTTTCAAAGATAAGGAGAAAAAAAACTACCTGTTGAAACACCGCAACTGAGAAGACATGCCCGATCAGGAGAGATTTGTGGATCAATTTTTGTTACATTGGCGATGTCAACCACGGTGTACTCGCTGAAACTTGAAACAAACATGAAATGATATATGATATCTCCGTTTAGGTCGGTGAATCTAGTGCTCCCATGTCTTGGCATCCAAGGGGAAACCTTGAACGGGAAATTAGTACAGCGGTTGCTCTTGGTTGATTTGCAATCTACACACTCTCCACAATCTGGTAGGAAAATCGGAATAACAACATCTCCTTCTATAACTTCAGTTACATCCTTCCCTACACTTTCCACAACCCTATGGCACACAAAAATTGGTTGAAAATGAAACACGCCAATGGATGTTAGAGCAAGAACTAGTAAGAAAAGATAAAATAAAAACACAAACCGCAAACAATGGACACAACATTTGTTTAAGCAGTTTGGCCAAATGCGCCTACGTCTCCGAGTCATATTCAACAATCGATGCACAATGCAACAAATCACTCAACCCACACAAAACAAGAGAAATGAAGAAACATATACTCATAGAATCTATATTACAAAACAGTGTTCAAATTGTGGTTCACATCGCAATCGCGTAAGGTCTACAACAATATCAACCCAGAATTGTGTTATGTTTGTAAATTACAAGATAATCTATAGTTATGCAGAAACTCACCCAGCTGCCTCATGACCCAGAATTCTTGGGAAAATGCCAGGAGATTCCTTCAAAACATGCAAAAGGGTATATTCAAACAAATAAATAAAATATAAATCAATAAATAAACATTGATATAAAATATTTAAAAAAAGTAAACCTGCATCTTCCAAAAAGTGAAATCACTGTGGCATAGAGAAGTACACAAAATACGAATCCGAACTTCATGAGGCATTGGTGGGGCCACAATGATCTCTTCAATAACCAATGGCTCACCTGGTTTTCTTGCAACCGCAGCTACCGTTTTGCAGTAAAAAATGCAACAATCTCAAACTTGTATTAAAAAAACAAAACTGAAGAAGAAATGAAATATGTAGACATTGTTATCATGAGACATGAAATATACCTTTACATCTTATAGGTTGTCCTTCCCCTTCTTCACTTGATGTTGCTGATTTAAGATTGTGTTCCATGCTTCTGAGTTCTGAGTTCTGGGTTCTGAGTTCTGACTCTTTAGTAGAAGAAAGTCACCCACTTTACATTGTACTTTGTACTTGGAGTTGGATGCTATAAAAATAGTGGTTGGCAGTAATAGGAAACGTGCCTTTCATCCTCCACGATTCATATAGAGATTTTTTCATAACGAATATTTTGCATTTTTATCATATGAATTTATATGTTATAAACTATTTTTTTTTTCAAAACGAATATTTTGCAATTTTATTTATACTACTTTTTTAATTATAGACTTCACATTTATATTTTTTATATTAACTAAATTTAGGTATGAATTAGTTTTTTTTTAAATCATAAATAATTTATATAGATTCGGTAGGAAGTGAAAATTTTTTATTGTTTCAACGAGGCTGGATGAATCTCACTTATGACATCTAATGTCCAACCTCGAAAGGACCAAGGCTTGATAGCATATTTTTCACAGTCGCACCAACTTCTCTTTAGTTTGATAGCATATGATAAATTTGACTTCCCCTCATTGTGGTCCATTGTTTCCTGTACGCTAAAATTTTGCCTATGACGGTCAAAGACTGTAATCGCGTGTGTGCTAGCTTTGATATTTTCCTCTTTCATCACTTTCATACAATATTCACTTAATATTTGACTTGACATTAACACTACACTCCATCTTTCACCTCTGGTTGTGAAGGTAGAAACCAACCTATAATAGGTTGTTCTGACCAAAGCGGTTATTGATAGATTTCTAATGCCTTTGAATACGCCGTTCATGCATTCCGTAAGTTTTGTTGTCATCTGGCCCCATCCACAACCTCCGTCAAATACCCTTGTCCATTTCTCTATCGGTATGTTATCCATCCATCTTCCTGCATTTGTATTAGACAATCTAATTTCATCCATTTTACATTGGACTTGGACTTGGATGCTATAAAAATAGTGGTTGGCATTAATAGGAAACGTGTCTTTCATCCTCCACGATTTATATATAGATTCTTTTTTGTATAAATATTTTTAAGCTAGTAAAAATAAGATATGAGTTTTTTTAAAATTAAAAGAGTATTTAGATCTATAATATAAATAAAAAAGAGTATGTTTAACAATAAGGGAGACAAAAATCCATAATCTCAAATCTTATGAATTCTAAAATTAAGAAGGTCTAGTTTGTGATTATCAAGATATAAGCTCTTAAGAAAGTTTTGAGTATCAAATAATTTTTTTTATCATATGAATTTAGATGTTATAAATTATATTTTTTTTGGTAACAAATTTTTTGCATTTTTATTTATACTAAATTTAGGTCTACTTATATCAACACATGAATTAGTTTTTTTTTAAAATCATAAATAATTTATATAGATCTGGTAGGAAGTGAAAAATTCACCAACAAACAAGATTTCGGAATTGAATTGGCACAAAAAATGTTTAAATACAATAAAAAGAATATATCTAAGCACAAAAGTCTAAAAAACATAAACCTCATAGCAAACGTTGGAAAAATAAACACAAAAAAAGAAAAGAAAATGAGGAAACTACTTCGCCATACAGAGAATCAAACTATAGCTTATACCGCCAATACCACCATCAATAGAACAAGTATCTTGAAAGAAAAATCAAAGCAATTTAACAACCTTTGAAATTGGTATGAACTCTTTATCGCTATTAATTAAGATATGTGATAGGATTTTGAAGTCTGACAAAGAAATAATGTGAGGTCACCCCTGACGTGCCAATAAACTCGTTCCAAGAAAAAAAACACTTTCCTCCACCTCTTTCACATTGATGAACGACTATAGACAAATTTATTTTTACGTGCAATCCAAATAGACCACACTACAACATTCCAATCATAGCAAACCATCCTCTCATCTTAGCCTTATCTCTTAAATGATGAAAATTCAAAAAGAATTTTAGGATCCCTACGGAGAACCACTTGTCACGCCAACCACTTAAAAACTCTATACAATACAATACAAGATAAATCACATGTAACGTAAAGATGAGAGACAAATTCTAACAAACCCCCCGCACAAGATACAAGAGCCCTTATTAGGTATGGCAATGACCTTCCGCTTAAATAATTTCTCTCTAGAAAGGAACATATCTTGTAAAATCTTTCAAGAGAAAACCACCACCTTAAAAAGGGCTCAATTTTCCATATTAGAGGGAGAGTCAAGTTCTCCCTTAAATTGTGCGCGTCAAAAGAAATGCTAAGATCTTATTGGATTTGATAAGTAGATACCACCGTGAAAAAACCATATTTATTATGCCTCTAAGTCCACTTATCATTCTCTCACTTAATTGTGCCCCTTGAAAGACCGAGAAGAACTTAGAGACCAATGGTTCTTCATGTATACAAAATTATCTCATCCATCTCAGGTCGTAAGAAACCCTCTTATCTTTCCACCTACCCATCTCTCCCACATTACCTTCTTGAAATTGAGAGACAGTGAAAAACCTTTGAAACTTAATTTTAAGAGAAACATTCTTAATCTAGGGATCCACCTTCTTACTCAACTCATCCTCACACAAACTAGAGGGATTGTTTCCTCTAAATCCAATAAGAATTACTCTTTTCCACAAAGAGGAAATGGAGCATGACCCAAAGATCTATTACCAATCAAAGAAAAATTTGTTGAGTCTCCACATCTTGTTGTACGGATATCACACCAAAGACTATAGGCACCCGAGATCAGCCTTCATCTCCACTTGTCTAACAAAGTCAAATTAATAAACTGAAGACTTAAATGCATTTTTGGTCCCCCTAATTTGAACGTTTTAAACAATAATAAACTGAATGCTTAAATGCATTTTTAGTCCCCCTAATTTGGACGTTTTAAACAATTGGTCCCCCTATTACAAAACCATTTTTATGGTCCCCATCCACTTTTGTGTAGGTGGCAGTGATGAATAAGATTTAAAAATTATTTTCAATTACGTGAAATCACTAACTAGGATAATTATTTTTAATAATTTTTTAATAATTTTTTAATGATGATTTATTATTTAATATTTTTTATCTAATTAATTAATAATTTTAATTAAGTGTTTTTAAAAATTAATTAATTAAGTTTTTAATAAATTAGTTAATTAAAATTATGAAAAGTACTTTGAACCTTAATTCCATTCCATTTTGGCACTAGTCTAATATTCAAGTTTGTAAATAATAATATTATTGAGATATATAAACACTAATTAAATTTATTAAAACTTTAATGTGGGATTTTAATGAGAAACAAAACTCACACTACATATGTAACCTTGTTTCTTTTCAATCTAATTGCATAATCTCCATCTCCATCTTCCAAAATCATTCTTGTTTGTGTCTGAGACATTTCTTTAGTAGTATTATTGTTGCTAGTTGCCTTGAATTTGGTCCCGGTGACTCTTTACTAACACCCTTCACACCAAGTAAATTCAAACAAGTTGATTGTGATGCTAGTTGTGTGCCCCCTCCAATTGTTCCCTCCTGCATCAAAATAAAGAGAGTTACTATTTACTACTAGGAATTGTGTT
The DNA here is from genome assembly GCF_024323335.1 of Lathyrus oleraceus. Classification (NCBI taxonomy): domain Eukaryota; kingdom Viridiplantae; phylum Streptophyta; class Magnoliopsida; order Fabales; family Fabaceae; genus Lathyrus; species Lathyrus oleraceus. Next base: position 248,976,213 of record NC_066583.1, read on the forward strand.
AAATTGCCACTATAACATTTATTCTTGAAAATTAAAGATAATTGATGTAACAACCAAAATAATTAAGAATAAAACAAGTAATTATACCTCAATGGAAGGCATAGTGACAGAGATATGAAGGTCTTTCCCATCATGGTCATATAATGAGAACTCTCAACATTCTGAGCTGGACCTTACCATGTAGCCAAGTATATAGCAGAAACAATATTACTAGCATGCGCATTGAATCCACCAAGAGCACCAACCATGGCTGAACCAGTAAGATTCTTTAGCATGTTAAGCTTAACCAAAGACTCAACACTTCCTTAATTACAGCCTCGCACACCATAAATTTTCCCCTCCCTTCAATCCAATTCACTGCAGCTGCTTTCTTGTCTGAACAATAACTTCCTATCATAATCAAAACACATTACATTACTTTAGAGAAAGTTTGACATTCTTGCAGTATCTCCTCTTAATTTGTACCAACAGTTTATAAATTGGAATTCTTCCTCTAGAGAAATGTCTGTCACAAACAAAAATGATTTTGGAAGATGGAGATGGAGATTATGCAATTAGATTGAAAAGAAACAAGGTTACATGTGTAGTGTGAGTTTTGTTTCTCATTAAAGTCTCACATTAAAGTTTTAATAAATTTAGATAGTGTTTATATATCAATAATATTACTACTTACAAACTTGAATATTGAGATAGTGCCAAAATGAAATGGTCTTAAGGTTCAAAGTACTTTTCATAGTTTTAATTAATTAATTTATTAAAAATTTAATTAATTAATTTCTAAAAAGACTTAATTAAAGTTATTAATTAATTAGATGAAAAAATATTAAATAATAAATCATCCTAATCATCATTAAAAAATTATTAAAAAATAAATTATCCTAGTTAGTGATTCCACGTAATTAAAAATAATTTTTAAATCCTATTCATCACTGCCACCTACGCAAAAGTGGAGGGGGACCATAAAAGTTCAAAGACCATCAAAATTAAGGGACCAAAATAGATGGTTTTGTAATAGGGGGACCAATTGCTTAAAACGTCCAAACTAGGGGGACCAAAAGTGCATTTAAGCTACACCCTAGAGATATTGGACTCACCCTTAACAACTCTATAAAAAAAATCTTTGGATCCTTACTGATTTCTTCCAAACCTTCACAAATGGTAAACTTTTATCCATCGGATTCCACTTCCCACAGGCACTTCTCATACTTTGACCTTAAATCACATAGTTTGTTCATGTCATGAGAGTCTTCACTAGTTGATGATGAATGAATAACAAAACACCATTTGAACCTTCCAAAATGTATAACACCACATATTTTAGAACCTTTATTCATGATCATTTCACCATGTGAAATATTCAAAACCTTGTGTTTAACTATAGTTCAATAGCCTAGATCATAAAATATGCTTAAGCTCTCAAACATACCTCACATTATGTAGAAGGAACTCATGATCATCTACCATTTAAAATCTGACCATACAAGCCCTCATGAACCTTGCAAGCCTTGTTGACACCAAGGCAAAGTATTCCACTTTCCTCCAACTTCAAAGTCTCAAAGTATTATTTCCTTGAACATGTGTGATATGAGTAACCTGATTCCATAACCCAACTCTTTTCCAGTCTCCAAACTTTACACCACTTGTACACCAACACTGTCATCAATATATTCATATGAGGAAACAAGAATTTAAACATAATATTCATTGTCTTACTTCTTAGGACAATCCTTTATGAAGTGGTGAGGTTTTTACAAAATAAATAATTTGAACCTTAACTTGCCAAACCTCATAGATTTAGACATCTCTCTATGCTCACAACCTCTTCTTGAGACACTCAAGCCTTCACCGTTATCTTCAATCTTCAAATATTTAAAATTTGAAAGTTCCTTGGATCTCATGGTCATTTGGACTTCAACCAAATGAAATTACCTTCTTTACCATAAAGAAGTCCATCCTTAAATTAGTCAAAGGATATGGGTAATGAGCTTAATAAGAGTTGAGCCTTCTCCTCATCATCAATATTCACATCAATATTCCCTAAACTATCAATGATCTTGTAAAATTATGTGAACTGCTCCATTATGGATTTATTCTCTACCATGTAGAATAAGTAGAGTTATTGTTTCAAACACACCCCGTGAGCCAAAGACTTGGTCATATACAATGATTCAAGTCTTACCCACATCGAAATCATTGTCTTCTTCCTAGAGAATTCCCTTAGAAATTTATCCATGAGGCACAAAATAATGGCAAATTTGACCTTTTCCATCATATCAATCTTCTTTACTTATGTTAGGTGTGCATGCATTGATATATCACCCTTCAATGTTTCAATACACATTTATTGTGTTATACTCGCTTGTATCCTCACTTTCCACAACCTAAAATAAGTGTCTACATAAAAATTCTCAATATCCCATTGATTACCCATGGTGCTAACTTGTAAACAAAATCGCTTTACCTCGCGGTGGATCCCACTTGTTGTGAAATTGAAAGGTTCAACCTCGCCAATATATCGTTGAAATCTAACAATGGGACGAAGAACAATGGAAACTAAAATAAATGGCCTTAAACACCAAAGTAACCTTTAATATGTGTAAGAAAATCCACAACAAGCGAAAAAGAATATAAAAGACAAGAACACAAAGAACTTATTTACCTAGTTTGATCAAACTGATCTACTATGTGAGAGAGAAGAACTCTCTAATTCAATATACTTCAAAATGCTAATACAAGATATTACAACATTAGTCACAAGAAAATAGCTTTTAGAGTTCCCAAAAATAAATCTTATTTTCTACCAAAGTGTTTCTCAATCTCTCCAACTCTCAATATAAGAATCACACAAATCCAATATTTTTTAAATGTTTCCCAAATCCCATTGATAACCTCAAAAGACTTCCATACCCCAAGAATAAAATCCTATAAATTTCTACCATTAACTTCTCACCAAGGTTACTACCTTTTTCACCACTTGCAACTTGTGTTAACAACACATGAGAGACAACCATTTTATAAATGTCGAAACTTCATAGATCCATAACAAGGCCAAAACACGACCCATCAATAAACTGATCCACAAACATAAATGACCAAGTCCGATACGTGCGAACTGCCCAAACCGAACATGATGCCTGAGGATCATCTGCCTGGACCTAATCCGAACGTGTCGCCCTCTTCCAGAGTTCCCCCATCAACATCGACCATACTCATGTTGGCTTCTGTCAAGTTTCTAGTGCCATTACATACCACTTACAACCTTGGTCGATGCCCGCCTCGTAGAAAAAAGAAAGTATGGTTTTTTATTTTGTTTGTGTATTAGAATATTGTAAGGAGGTTCTTTTGAATACTTATACAAATATATAATTATAATGGATAATTTTCTAAGGAGTAGATGGACTATATGTGCCCTTGGTTAATAAGAAAAACTAGTATTATTCTTATGAATCTTATCATACCCCGATTTTGGTTCTGAAAATTTTTCATTTTTCATTTGGCACTTGGCCTAAAGTTCATTTGCATACATTCATGCCAATTTCATATGTACCATCCACTCATATCAAATGTTGCAAGTATCCTCATAGATTCAAAAGTTTATGGTTGAGTTCTTGACCTTGTATTCATGTGTGTCAAGCCTAAACCTTAACTTACGTTGCTGGGGTGTGCTCCTTAATAATAATATTTCACTTGATCTAAAAACCCTAGTTTTGTGGGACACTTTGGTGTGAGTTTATTTATGGGACTTTTTGCTTGCTTTAGGGTGATCTTGGAAATTCTAATTCATGAATATTTGGACTAGTTGGTCATTGAGGGTTGATTCATCCCTTGGCCATGGTTTAGGGGCTTGATATGTGTTTCCTGATACTTTGATCTAATGCTTTGTTTCATCCAAGTTTATTCATGCTTTCATTTATAGGCATAGTCATTTGATTCATTGCTTGTGGTGCATTCATATTCATACTTTCATAATGCATCAGCTATTTCTTATTGTGGATTTACTAGTTCCTGATTTCATTTGCATCTAAGATCCATAAACCATTTGTCCATATTTTAAATCCAATTTTCGTTCATTAACTGTTGAAAAGTATATCTTCGGCAAATATTTTTGTATCGTATCCACAGAGATTGGTTGATATTACCGCCGTTCTATAATTCAAATGTTATAAGTTTAGAAAGTAACAGGGTTGTTTTGTTTGGAAAACTATTTTGTGAGTGAATGTTAACAAAAACTATGAAATGGTTTTAGTCAAATATAAAAGCTTGGCAAGATTGGAGTTCACTATTTCAAATGTTTATGATCCCTTATGATAAATAAATAGATTCAAGATTATTGATGATGTTCAAGTATCCTCTCAAAGTCATTTATGTCTAAATGATATCGTGATAATCACTATATTGATCCTTAGACGATCTCTCCACCTAACTATCAATATAGCAATCTTTAATGTTTAATACCAAAGAAGAGTAATGAATAAATCTATCTCTACAACTTATTCACTACTTGAAAATCTGTTTGATGTCTAAACTCAAGTAATCTCTCTCGACAACTACTCAAATCTGGTTTTCAACTTAGGGCAAAAACAGTATTCAATACATCAACAATCTTTATCATATATATATATCAAATGGAATACATAAACATATGAGAATAGCTACTACCTCCAATCTTGACAAAAGGGAGTTTAGCTCCTCATCACCATTGTTACAAAGCAGAATGTTAAAGAAGAGAAAACTCTGTTTTCTCCCTTACAAAATATCTCAATGTGTGAATGATAATGAATCTTTTTTTAATACCCTAGCATAATGTATTTGTTTCTAACAACAAAGGTTGACATTTCCCTAATTGGTATTTGTCATCTAAAGCAGAAAAGCAATTCCCAGGCAGACATCAAAATGGCAATAACAGCTGGCCTTCAAAACAACACTTTTGACCCGAAAATCAGTTTGCTGGATTCGCAGGGTTCGCGGGGCGAACTATGTTCGCGGCGCGAACTGACACTGTCATTCAGTTCGCGGGGCGAACTTTGTTCGCGGGGCGAACTGAAGCTGCCTCAGTTTCCTTGCTTTGCAAGCTTCATCCAAAACCTTCCATATTATGATGCTGCAATCCAAAGCTTTCTCATCCAAAAATTCTACAAAACTAACAAATATGTGAAATAACTATTCAAAACAAAATAAATTAAACCTAATTGCATTTATACAAAATAGTGAGAATAAAAGTGTGTAATTACATCAAAACTTGGTAAAAGGGACCAATAAAATGATATAAAAAGTAGTACTAATTGGTCCCTAACATTAACCATACCAAACCAAATTGTCCATTACCACATTAGATACAAACAATGTCTAGTTATCCAAATCCATTTCATTAACCCCATATCTATTAACCTAAGTTCAGGATCCAATTTATCAATATCCAAAAATCCATTCAAACCAATTTCAAGCCATACCATACAACACTTCAATACATAACATTCACTTCATTCACAGTCACTAAAATAAAATCATGAATACATAAAATGGAGTCACGAATGCACCAATACTAATTGTCGGCAAGAATCATTGTTGTATTCCACACAACCATGTAAATTAGTAACAAAATAGGTTATTCACAACGGGGATGATTCACATGAACAATAATTGATCCCTTCATGGACTAATTGATTTTTTTGTTAAGCATATTCATGATGTTTCCCTGCACATAAATCTCTGTCCTGGCTCATATCAAGTGAAGGTTCGAATACAGTTCGATAAAGAATTCTTCTAATACACATGCCATAAGAATCCTGCAGAATTTTGACTAGTCACCTCTCACTCGAAAATGCTTCAGACAGTAGGCCAAATCGCAAAGACAAGAGGCTGGCAAGGATAGCCTCTCAGCCCCAAGTTCTAAGCTCTAGGTTGGTGAAGATCTTAGAGATTCCACGATTTATGTACCTGCCAAGATGAATGCACAACACTACGCCAAAAACTGGAATAGACAGCGCCCCTTAGAGGGCGCTTTATTACAAAAGCGCACTCTAAAGTGAAGAGAAAAAATAAGGAGCATACTATTGGAATAGACAGCGCACTTTAGAGGGCGCTTTTGTAACAAAGCGCACTCTAAAGTGAAGCGAAAAAATAATGAGGAAATGGAGGGACACCAATAGAGGACGCTTTATTGAAAGCGCCCTCTAAGGGTAACCTTAGAGGGCGCTTTTGAAAAAGCGCTCTCTATGTCCATGTACATTTCCAGTTTATAAGGCGCTTTTGGAAATCCTTAGAGAGCTCTCATACCCCAAAATTTGCCCGTTAATATTACAAGGCATTTTTCAGGCACCAACTTATTTTGCAAGGCCCTGACATTAAAGGAACAAAAGTCCAGCTCACAACAGGCCCAATCCAGAAAATGGCCCAGACTAGCTTGCTCGCTAGGCGATCAATTCCTTCGCCTAACGAACACCTCGTTATGACACTCGCCCCAGCGAAGCACCAGATCCAGTAAAAGCCCAAACTAGCTTGCTCGCTAGGCGAGCAACCCCTTCGCCTAGCGAAGCTTGCGAATATCAGAATTTCTGGGCTTCATTCTGAGCCCATTAGGTCACAACAAGAGCACTATAAATAGCCAAGCCTTCAGTCACGAAAAGAAAAAAGAAAAACGGAGACGGGAGAACGAAAACGGAGAAAGGAGAGCCCTAGCAAGCAAACCCTGGTACTCACTGGAGGCAACCCTGAAGGAATTCGGCGGCACCCAGGTCTACCTCTGCCCAATTCAATCCGATTTGCCGATTCGAAGTCACAACTCAGTTGCTAACAGGTTTACATTGCTATTATTATTATGTTCTTAATTTGCATATGGCTTCATGATTAGATTTATGAAATATCTTAAGCTTGGCATGTGAACTTTAGTATATACCTGCAGACCTTAAATGATTAACCATATAATTGCAGTAATGAAATCCATAAGGCATAAAACTGGTTGAGATGGTACTGATATCAAAATTCAAAACCAGCAGCCGCTCGCTAGCACATCGCTAAGCGAGCCGGTAGCGAGTACTCGCTAGGCCTTCGCTAGGCAAAGCAGGGGCGAACGGGACAGTGGCTGTTTCGTCTCCTTACTGTTCTATCTTATGTTTGCCTAATCATGATTTATTATAATTCTGCATCATTTGGCCTGAGTTCCTGACTGTTGTGTTTATTTTATGGTGCAACTTTCAATTATACTTTATCTCGATGCTCTAATCCGTGTGTTGAATTGTGTAAAGGCTTGCATATTCTCGAAGAAACGGCCGGCTAGGTATTCCACCTTATGTGTGGGATACCCTTATGGAGATTCACCCTGAATTACTCAATTGATTTTAATGTATTAATTTTATGGCGAAGATCCACCCTAATGGCTTAATCGATCTTAATGTATTAATTTTAATGCGGACTTAATTACCTACTTGATTACGGTTACCTAATTAATTGTAAACTTTGTCTTTAAATAAGTGACCTCGGACCTCTCTTTGTTACCCTACGATATTACGATATTACGGTATTACGGTCATGTCCCGTGAATGTGGGGATGCACTTAGCAAAGACCCTTCGGTTAGATCATCATAGTCCCTCGAATGTTGCCTTTGTCCCTCGATGACCCTTCGGTGTAGCCTACGGTTAAATGATGATAGTCCCTTCGAACGCTAAGGTATCCTCACAACTGTTGCCTTCAATGACCAATCGATGACCCTACGATGACCCTTTTACATCCAAAGGATGAAACTACTTACTTCTCAATAGTAAGGACAGTTTTACCCTCGTAAGGATAGGAAACACCCGGGAAGACCTCGGATAGGTATAACTCTTAATTGCTTATTCACAATTTAAAACTACTTTTCACACCTTACACCTTTCAAAACCTCCATTAGAAAATCACCACTTGGCATACATTCGCACTAGAATCATTGCCGAGTTATATTTTTCTAAACGACTTTCAAAACTAAACGAGATGACCACTTTGTATACATTCGTGCAAGAATCATTACAAAGTTAAATTCTCCTTTTCAAAACGTTTCCTACACGTTTCTCAAAAACTCTTTCAAACTAGAAAAACATAAATGATTGAGCAATTAAGAGCCCATGGATAACCATGGATACAAAGGGTGCTAACACCTTCCCTTTGTATAATGTACCTCCCGAACCTAAGAATCTAAATTAAGGTCTTTCCTGTTCTTTTCCACCTTTCCTTATGGGATAAAAGAAAAGTTGGTGGCGACTCTTGCTAACCGCGACATTGCGATTAAAAAACACATTAAAGTCAGTTCACCGTACGACAGAACTGGCGACTCTGCAGGGGACTACAAAGAGAGGTCACCTTAAAAAAATCATTTATGTTTTTAAATTGTTCCTTCTTTTAAGGGTATTGTTGAGTGAAAGATCCTACACCCGGATCTAGTGTACCTTAGGTAAGTAGCAATAGATCATCGCGACTATCCGGCGTATACTGGAATGGTTAAAATGATGGCTACGGTTAATGTGACACTTTGGATGTCCTGATGTTCCTCATGTTCACTTGAGGAAAAATTTGGCATTCGCGTGGTGTCATCAAAGCATTAACCAGACCTTTAGAACCCTAATTGACTCATCCTAGCCATTAGAAAGTAGTGAGATAACCGACTTCGGTTCCGACTGGGGTTGGTTGATACTCGATACTACACTCCTTGAGATTGGACTTTAGGGAAGCTTTGGTCAACCACTTGGTGTTGCACTGAAGTAGACTTAAAGGAAGGTCAATGATCGGAGATCCTTCTAGAACCCGGTTACTATTCTAGGACAGGTTGAACCAACCAAACTTCAGTGGGGAGGGTACTTACCTATGGAACTCATGCAAGCCTTAAAACCTAGGAATGATTGTGTGACTTGTTTATGCTTATTATTTGCATAACATCATAACATCATAACATCATAACATCATTGTACTAACCATTTCAAGGACTTAGGAATTTAGCTTTGCTCTGTTAAACAGGTTATGGCTTCCAGGAAGACTATCCGGATCAATCTTGTAACGATCTCTCCTCAACTCAAGGATTTAGTGTCAGAGCTTCCCGATCAGGCTCAGTTCATCAAGAAACATGGTTCTCTCCTCAATTTGGTTACCACTGGTTTCAAAGAAGATATGATGAGAGTTCTATTCCAGTTCTTCGATCCTAAACATCATTGCTTCACCTTCCCAGATTATCAGTTGGTACCCACATTAGAAGAATTCTCCAAGTTGCTTGGGATACCTATCCTTGATCAAATACCTTTCAGTGGTTTAGAAAAGGTTCCGAAGTCTGAAGAAGTTGTCGCAGCTTTACACATGACAAAGTCTGACATTGAAACTAATTGGGTAACAAGAAGTGGAATTAAGGGTTTACTTGCCAAATTTCTGATAAATAAGGCCCGAGAATTCCTAAAAGTTATGAATGTCCATGCTTTCGAAGATGTTCTAGCATTACTAATCTATGGTTTGGTGTTATTCCCTAATCCAGACCAATTCATAGACATGAATGCTATTAAGATATTCCTCACTCATAACCCTGTGCCTACCTTGCTTGGAGATATCTTGCATTCCCTTCACACTCGTACTATGAGAAGGCAAGGGACTCTCATGTGCTGCGTACCTCTGTTGTCTAGGTGGTTTATTTCGCACCTTCCTCAATCAGTCTTGAAGAATGATCAGAATTTGAAATGGTCTCAAAGGATAATGGCACTCTCCCATTCAGACATCCGATGGTGTTCTAATCTCAGAGAAAATGTTATCCTCATCGACCGTTGTGGAGAATTCTCTAACGTACCACTCCTGGGGATAAGAGGAGGTATTACTTATAATCCTGCCTTAGCCCTACGTCAGTTTGGGTATGCTTGAAGAGATGGTCCACATGAAATGATTATTCAAGGTACAGTGTTTGACTATGACAATGACTCTCAAGGTCTCCGTCAAAGGTTTGTACGAGCTTGGGGCATGGTGAAAAGAAGCACTTTGGGACAGAAAAACTCCATTCCTATGGAGCCTTATCTCAGATGGGTACGCGCAAGAGCTCGTGAACTTGTCATGCCCTATCTCGCGGTTGGACCATTGATTGTTGAATCAGGGGTCGAAGGAAGTACTTCCCAGATCATTCCTTATCCAGATGTGCCTACCGATGTCGAAGAGTTGAAGAAATCCTGGATCCAGTTGAGAGAGGAAAGGGATACTTTCGAAGCTCAGTTCAATGCAGAAAAGAAGAAAGTACTAGAGCTCACCAGCCAGCTTAACGAGGAACGAAGGCTCAATACATATCTTCGCCCAAAAAGAAGCCGTCCCTGGGAGACTTGAGCTTTTGTTGTATTTTTCATTTTTTTTGTAATGAACATTGATTAAAGAAATTATTAATAAAAGTGTCCCTCTTTTTGGTAGTTTACGCAAAGTTAAATTCCAAAAGTCCTTGAAAACATTTCATACATTGCATTGCATGACATAACATTGCATAACAGGTATTCCAAAAGACCATATTCTCACGGTCTTCCTCTTAAACAGAAAAATGGCTCTCGAACAAACTGTCAAAGATCTCCAGGCTCAGAATGCTCAATTCCAGGAAATGATGCTGAGCTTATCCAAGGGGCAGGAAGAACTGAAGGCTCTCTTGCTCGAGAAGAAGAAAGACCCAAAACCTGTGAGTTACATTAACCCGGGACGAAGGCTTAAAAGACAGGCCGCGGGAGTCAAGTTTGGAATTCCGAATGGTCCAGAAGAGGAGACGGAGAATGATTCGGAGGAGGAGAATGTTGATTCCACCAACCCTGAGGATGACAATGAAGATTATGAAAATGAACAGTACTCTCCAAGAGATGATAAGTACAAGTTGCTAGAAGAACGTATGCTAGCCATGGAGGGTCAGAAGGCGCCCGGTCTGGATTTCGAAAGTTTGGGTCTGGTCTCCGATGTGACCATTCCTCGCAAATTCAAAATCCCCACTTTCACTAAGTACGATGGTGCGTCCTGTCCTCAGATGCATCTGAGGGCTTATGTGAGAAAGATTCAGCCGCATACCACTGATAGGAAGCTATGGATCCATTTCTTCCAAGAGAGTCTGTCTGGCACACAGTTGGAATGGTATTATCAGCTCGAGAGCTCTGACATCCGCACCTGGACTGATTTAGCAACAGCTTTCTATAAACAGTACCAGTATAATTCTGAACTAGCGCCTACTCGGCTACAGTTGCAGAATATGACTATGGGATCCAAAGAAAGCTTCAAAGAGTATGCTCAGAAATGGAGAGATTTGGCTGGCAGAGTCAAACCCCCTATGACTGACCGAGAATTAGTGGACATGTTCATGGGCACCTTGACTGGCCCATTCTACAGCCATCTACTGGGAAGTTCTTCATCAGGTTTCACTGAACTTATATTGACAGGTGAGCGTGTTGAAAGTGGCATCCGAAGTGGAAAGATACAGGCGGCCACCTCTGCAAGCACCAAAAGGTCCTATCAGGGGAGGAATGAATCAAATGCTGTGTACGGTCAAAAGGGTCGTAACAAGAAAAATCGTGACCATACCATTGGAGCAGTTACGATTGCAGCACCGCCATCTCAAAACTCCCAGCCCAAACAAGACAAGCCAAGAAGGCAGTTTACCAGGATCAATATGACCTTAGCACAAGCACTGCAAAGTATGCTAAAGGCAAATCTGATCACCCTCAGGGATCCTCCTATGAAACCCAACACTGCTTCTTCTCGTTATAATCCCAACGCCAGGTGTGCGTATCACTCCGATAGCCCCGGGCATGATACAAACGATTGTTGGTCGTTGAAGAATAAAATCCAGGATATGATCGAAGCTGGAGAAATTGAATTTGAGCCTCCGGAGACTCCTAATGTCATCACTGCACCTATGCCTAATCATGACAAGGCTGTTAATGCTCTCGATGACGTTTCTCTCATCACTACTGTAGCGGAATTAACATCTTCTCTCCTGACCATCAAGAATAATTTATTGCAAGCTGGTTTATTTCCAGGTTGTGCTGAAAATTGCGACCTCTGCATGCTCCGACCCAATGAGTGCTTGAAGTTGAGGAAGGGTATTCAACGGCTGATGGATGATCGTACAATTCTCTTCGAAAAGATTCCCAAGGCGAAGAACCCTATTGAAGAAGTATCTGTGATTGCGAGGTCCAAAGTTCCGGTGAGGATTACTTCTCCCAGAGTACCTGTGAAGATTACTGCTGAGCCCAAGGTAGCTCCCCTAATCATTACTGCACCTGGCCCAGTACCGTATTCCTCAAGCAAAGCCATTCCGTGGAATTATGGAGGTGATGTTTACATCCATGGCATAAAGCAAGTTGGTAATTCTGCTAATCCTAATGACATTGTTGGGACTAGTAAAGTTACTCGAAGCGGAAGGATCTTCTCTCCAGAGATCTCACCTCCGGTTCCCGAAAACCGAGGAAAGGAACCAGTCAACCCTTCTCAGTCAGAAACACCGGTCGAAGTTACTACTGAGGATGTTGCCAAACAAGAAATGGAAGAAGTGCTGAAGATCATCCGCAAGAGTGATTTCGATGTGGTAGAACAGTTGGGACATACCCCGTCTAAGATCTCGATGTTGTCCTTGTTGTTATCTTCTGAATCTCATGCCAATGCCTTGATAAAGTTCTTGAAGACTGCTCATGTACCTCAGGAGACCTCCGTCGATCAGTTCGAGAACTATGTTGCTAACCTGACTGTTGACAATGGCCTAGGTTTTTCCAATGCTGACCTGACACCAGCGGGAAAGAACCACAATAAAGCTCTGCATATCTCCATTGAGTGTAAGGGGATCACCTTGTCTCATGTGTTGATCGATAATGGCTCTTCTTTGAATGTGCTACCGAAAGCCGTGCTCGATAAACTTGACTGCAAGAGCATTGAATTGAAGCCTAGTGACATTGTGGTGCGTGCTTACGATGGTGCGAAGAGTGTTGTCCATGGTGAAGTGGTTCTCCCTATCAAGATAGGACCTCAAGTCTTCAACACTACCTTTCATGTAATGAACATTCGCCCTGCCTATTCCTGCTTGCTGGGACGCCCTTGGATTCATGGGGCAGGTGCTGTAGCTTCGTCTCTCCATCAAAAGCTGAGATATCCAATAGAGGGTAAGATCGTCACTGTGTGTGGGGAAGAAGAGTATATCGTCAGTAGTGTGCATACCTTCAGATACGTTGAGATGGATGGTGAATTCTTCGAGACTCCGTCTCAGTCATTTGAAGTGGTTCCTCCGCTTAGCCCTGTCCATAAGCCAACTCCCTTTGTGCCCGAGGTTATTCGAGCTCCTCCTGCCATGATTTCTCTGAAAGACGCTCAAGCTGTGGTCGAAAATGGTGGTCGTACTGGTTGGGGTCAACTGATCAACATACCCTACAAGTCTGATAAATCTGGTATGGGATTTAACTCTGAAAAGAGGGTCAAAGATCAAATCAATGCTGTAGAAGATGCTAATAGCGATTGCGACCTTGATAGCTGGATTTTCCCAACGATTGGCGACGGACTCAATAATTGGAAGGCTGAAGACACTATCCCGATTTCCTTTAGTCAGGAGTAATTGTTATTGTCTATTTTAGTGTCGCAATTTTTTTTTTTTTAATTTTAATGTTTACAATTGAACTTCTTAAAGCATTGTGTCTATGCCCGGGGCACAATAGCTAATTTGTTAAGGGTTTGGTCATTTCATAAGCATATTCATATTCAATAAATCAATGGACTTTTTGCATTCAAATATTGCGCTCTTTATCTTTCCTGTCAGTTTTTCAAACAAGCTATGCCTTCTTACACACACTCACGTAATAAATTGCAGCTCCATACCCACTCTGGATCCTGTTGATAATAGTTCCGCTACTGTTCATTATGACTTTGAAAATCCGATCTACCAAGCCGAAGATGGAAGCGAGGAAGATTGTGAAGTACCGGGAGAGCTTGCCGGACTGGTATCGCAAGAAGAAAGGACTATACAGCCGCATGAGGAGACAATCGAAATTGTAAATCTGGGTACTGAAGTAGACAAGAAAGAAGTCAAAATAGGAGCAGGCTTGGAAAACAGTATCAAAGAAAGATTGATTCAGATGTTACATGACTACGTAGAGATTTTTGCTTGGTCTTACAAAGACATGCCCGGATTGGATACTGACATAGTAGTGCATCGTCTGCCAATGAAGGAAGACTGTCGTCCTGTCAAGCAAAAGGTTCGCCGCATGCGTCCTGAAATGTCTGAGAAAATCAAAGCCGAGGTTATGAAACAATTCAATGCCGGTTTTCTAGCCGTTACTTCTTATCCTCAATGGGTTGCTAATGTGGTACCAGTGCCGAAGAAGGATGGTAAGGTGCGAATGTGCGTAGATTACAGAGATTTGAATAAAGCGAGTCCCAAAGATGACTTCCCACTCCCGCATATCGATGTTCTGGTAGATAACACCGCTCAACACAAAGTATTCTCCTTCATGGATGGATTCTCGGGTTATAATCAGATTAAGATGGCACCTGAGGACATGGAGAAAACTACGTTTGTGACGCAATGGGGCACTTTCTGTTACAAAGTAATGTCGTTCGGTTTGAAGAATGCAGGAGCAACATACCAGCGTGTTATGGTAGTCTTGTTCCATGATATGATTCATCATGAAATAGAAGTATATGTGGATGACATGATAGCCAGATCTCATACTGAAGAAGGACATCTCGATCATTTATACAAACTGTTTGAGAGGTTGAAGAGGTACAAGTTGAGATTGAACCCGAACAAATGCACCTTTGGCGTAAGATCCGGTAAACTCTTGGGCTTTATTGTCAGTGGTAAAGGAATTGAAGTCGACCCGGCTAAGGTGAGAGCTATTCAAGAAATGCCCGTTCCCCGTACGGATAAAGAAGTCAGAGGGTTCTTGGGACGGTTGAACTACATAGCCCGATTTATCTCCCATTTGACCGCTACTTGCAAACCCATCTTCAAATTACTGAGGAAAAATCAAGAGATGATATGGAATGATGAATGCCAAGAAGCTTTTGACAAAATCAAGAAATATCTCCAAGAACCTCCAATTCTGGTACCGCCCGTTGAAGGAAAACCTCTAATCATGTATTTGACCGTGTTAGAAAATTCAATGGGGTATGTATTGGGGCAACATGACGAGTCTGGGCGAAAAGAGCATGCCATATACTACCTTAGCAAAAAGTTTATCGACTGTGAAACAAGATACTCACTGCTCGAGAGAACTTGCTGTGCTTTGGCCTGGGCTGCTCGCCGACTAAGACAGTATATGTTGAATCATACCACTTTGTTGATTTCTAAGATGGATCCCATCAAATACATATTCGAGAAACCTGCCCTCTCCGGAAGAGTAGCGAGATGGCAGATGATCTTAACAGAGTACGATATCCAGTATACTACCCAGAAAGCAATCAAAGGAAGCGTGCTAGCTGATCATTTGGCTCATCAAGCGGTGGACGATTACCAATCTATGAACTTTGAGTTTCCAGATGAGGATGTCATGCTTGTTACTGATTATGAAAAACCTAGACCGGATGAAGGACCCGAACTGGGATCCCGATGGACTATGGTTTTTGATGGATCTTCTAATGCATTGGGCAATGGCGTTGGTGTGGTAATCATCTCTCCCGGGGGCTACCATACACCTTTCACTGCTAGACTATGCTTTCATTGTACCAATAATATGGCTGAGTATGAAGCATGTATTTTGGGACTCAAGGCTGCTATAGACCGGCGAATCAAGTTTTTGAGTGTGTACGGAGATTCACCCTTTGTAATCAGTCAGATCAAAGGAGAATGGGATACTAAACATCCAAATCTCATCCCTTATCGAGAGCGGGTGATGACATTAATCCCACACTTTGAAGAGATTACATTCGAACATATCCCACGAGAAGAGAATCAGTTGGCAGACGCATTAGCTACCATGTCATCTATGTTCAGAGTCAGATGGGACAGTGAAGCTCCCAGGATTACCATTGAACGATTGGATGAACCAGCATATTGTTATGAACTTAACACTGAGGGAGTAGAGGAGAAACCTTGGTTCCACGAAGTAAAAAGATATTTAGAAGCTCAGGAATACCCTGAAGGGGCATCCATCAATGACAGAAAATTCCTGAGGAAGTTCTCCGCTAAATTCTTTCTGAGTAATGGAGTGTTATACAAACGTAATCATGATTCGACTCTGCTTTGCTGTGTGGATAGAAAGGAAGCAGAAAGGATTATGGAAGACATGCATGAGGGTATTTTTGGGACTCATTCTAGTGGACATACGATGGCCAAGAAGATTCTGAGATCAGGGTATTATTGGTCTACCATGGAAGCTGATTGCCACCATCACTCCAGAACCTGTCACAAGTGTCAGGTCTATGGGGACAAAGTACATGTGCCTCCTGCTCCATTGAACGTGTTGACAGCACCTTGGCCCTTTGCAATGTGGGGCATCGATATGATTGGAGAGATTAAACCTACTGCTTCTAACGGACATCGTTTCATCCTTGTTGCTATTGATTACTTTACAAAGTGGGTAGAAGCGGCCTCATTTGCTTCTGTCACCAAGAACGTGGTGACACGGTTCATCAAGAATAGTCTCATTTGTCGGTATGGCATCCCTGAAAGAATTATCACTGACAATGGTACTAACTTGAACAACAAGATGGTTACTGAACTCTGCACGCAGTTCAAAATAAAGCACCATAACTCTTCTCCGTACCGGCCAAAGATGAACGGCGCCGTGGAGGTTGCTAATAAGAATATTAAGAAGATTATACAAAAGATGACAGTAACGTACAAAGACTGGCATGAGATGTTACCGTTTGCTCTCCATGGTTATCGCACCTCAATACGCACTTCGACAGGGGCAACTCCGTTCTCTTTAGTCTACGGAATGGAAGCCGTTTTACCAGTGGAAGTTCAGATTCCCTCTCTAAGAATCATGAAAGAGGCGGGTTTAGATGAAGATGAATGGATTCAGACTCGACTCGATCAGATAAATTTGATTGATGAGAAGAGACTTGCGGCTGTTTGTCATGGGCAGATATATCAGAAGCGCATGACCCGGGCATTTAACAAAAAGGTCAAGAGACAGGTGTACCAACTTGGCGACTTGGTGATCAAGCGTATCATTTTACCACAAGGTGATCCCAGAGGCAAGTGGACTCCCACATACGAAGGGCCATTTGTAGTTAAGAAGGTATTCTCTGGTGGAGCCATGATACTTGCTACAATGGATGGCGAAGACTTCCCGCATCCTGTGAACGCGGACATAGTTAAAAAATACTACGCGTAAAAGAGACCCGCTAGGTCGACGTACCTAGGCAAAAGTAAGGGCATCCCGGCGAACCAAAAGGGTTCGGGCAAAAATTAGGGATAAACATATAAAAAATGTACACCCGGCAAGTCGAAAACCTGAAAAGGCGGCTTGGGCAAAAAAGGGTATCCTGGTGGGCTGAAAACCTGAAAAGGCGGTCCAGGCAAAAATTAGGGATTAAAGCGTATGACTATGTCCCGTTCTCCGTCAGCTTCAACCAAGTTCAAGGGATTGAACAAGCCAATCACTTCTATCCGACAGCAGGAGATGAGATACTTGAAGACATAATGACAGTAGTGGAATTAGAATCGATAGGGCTTTTTCTGCATAGCATTCTCTTGGTTTGCTTGACAATTTCCTCTTACTAGGATTTCTGTCTCCCTATACACGAATTGCCTGTTTATAGGCCCTCTTTCAAAATCAATACAATTTTATTTCGAAAAATGCTTTGTGTACTTTTTTCTGTTTTGTTTGCGTAAACGTCCATTAATTTAATGTGAATTGATTTATGCCTCTGAATATGATCAATGTTTACCAAAAATGCATATCTAAAATAGCAATAGCAATTACTAAAAGACTTCAGGATCGAGAAAAAGGTCTAACCATGCTTTCCAACAAGTCCGATTGCTAATTCTATTCCCCGGCAAAAACCAGCTACTTCCCAGAAGAGGTCGGCATCACCAGACAGACGGATCATCTCTTCCATCCCCAGTGGATATTTCCACCATCAGACAAAAATCAAATACCCCCAGCTAAGAAAGGATCACCGATACCAGTATCTCCAACCCGAAGACTGAGATTTATTTCCCCAGTAGAGTCCTCGGGAAGAACTTGTCAGATGCATAATTCATTCATTACATCATTTCACAGCATACGCATGCATATATTGTTCGCATTTATTTTCAGAAGCGTAAAACATCTCATGCATCATGACATAGCATTAAGCTAACTCTATTTTTCAGGTTAAGCATCCTCCTGATACGGTCAAATAAAGATCCACTCAGGCGGGCATCTTTATCGATTACAGATACGTCTTTCAGATATGCTCCATGTCAACATTCATCCTGACATTCTCCTAATGATGGCATCCCTAAGCCCATCCCAGACATTTATTACGGATACAACATATACAAATACTATCAGATCTGGCCTAGCGCACGGTTCATTCTGATTCAGTTCAACATATGATCCCTTCAATTATTTCAAGACGGTCTAGCGTACGACCCATTCGGATGTTCATCTCCTCAGATGCTACCTAGTGTACGGTACATTTCTGAAGTGTAGTCCAACGTACGACTACCCCTTTCATCCTCAGACGCGGCCTGACAGACGACTTATTCCGCAACTCCAATGTGGCCTAACATACGACCCCTTTGGATCTTCAACTTGGATACGATCTAGCGTACGATCTATTCTAATTCCACCTGCTTCAGATACAACCTAATGGATGGCTCATTCTGCAACTCAGATACGATCTAGCGTATGATCCATTCTGATCGTTCATCCCCAGCAAAGTCATCCACCTAATGGACAATTCACTCAGATACGATCTAGCGTACAATCTATTCTGATCCCTTATCCCCAGTAGCGTATAACCCACTCTGACTCTCCAGCAAAATCGACAGCATAATGGAGGACTCACTATACGGTCTAACGTACGACCCGGTATGACACCCATGTCTCCAAATATCGTCTAACGTACGACACAATCTGAAGCTCCCATCATCAGACTTCCTGGATGGCATCCTTAAGCCCATCTCCATCAAGACTAATTGACAAGCGCAAATTTTCGGGGCATTTTAGTGTTCAATAATCTTCCACCTCCAGACCACGAACGGCATACTTGACATCCTAACTCTCTCGGTTCAAGAATATTGAACAGGGGCAGCTGTCATACCCCAAAATTTGCCAGTTAATATTACAAGGCATTTTTCAGGCACCAACTTATTTTGCAAGGCCCTGACATTAAAGGAACAAAAGTCCAGCTCACAACAGGCCCAATCCAGAAAATGGCCCAGACTAGCTTGCTCGCTAGGCGATCAATTCCTTCGCCTAGCGAACACCTCGTTATGACACTCGCCCCAGCGAAGCACCAGATCCAGTAAAAGCCCAAACTAGCTTGCTCGCTAGGCGAGCAACCCCTTCGCCTAGCGAAGCTTGCGAATATCAGAATTTCTGGGCTTCATTCTGAGCCCATTAGGTCACAACAAGAGCACTATAAATAGCCAAGCCTTCAGTCACGAAAAGAAAAAAGAAAAACGGAGACGGGAGAACGAAAACGGAGAAAGGAGATCCCTAGCAAGCAAACCCTGGTACTCACTGGAGGCAACCCTGAAGGAATTCGGCGGCACCCAGGTCTACCTCTGCCCAATTCAATCCGATTTGCCGATTCGAAGTCACAACTCAGTTGCTAACAGGTTTACATTGCTATTATTATTATGTTCTTAATTTGCATATGGCTTCATGATTAGATTTATGAAATATCTTAAGCTTGGCATGTGAACTTTAGTATATACCTGCAGACCTTAAATGATTAACCATATAATTGCAGTAATGAAATCCATAAGGCATAAAACTGGTTGAGATGGTACTGATATCAAAATTCAAAACCAGCAGCCGCTCGCTAGCACATCGCTAAGCGAGCCGGTAGCGAGTACTCGCTAGGCCTTCGCTAGGCGAAGCAGGGGCGAACGGGACAGTGGCTGTTTCGTCTCCTTACTGTTCTATCTTATGTTTGCCTAATCATGATTTATTATAATTCTGCATCATTTGGCCTGAGTTCCTGACTGTTGTGTTTATTTTATGGTGCAACTTTCAGTTATACTTTATCTCGATGCTCTAATCCGTGTGTTAAATTGTGTAAAGGCTTGCATATTCTCGAAGAAACGGCCGGCTAGGTATTCCACCTTATGTGTGGGATACCCTTATGGAGATTCGCCCTGAATTACTCAATTGATTTTAATGTATTAATTTTATGGCGAAGATCCACCCTAATGGCTTAATCGATCTTAATGTATTAATTTTAATGCGGACTTAATTACCTACTTGATTACGGTTACCTAATTAATTGTAAACTTTGTCTTTAAATAAGTGACCTCGGACCTCTCTTTGTTACCCTACGATATTACGATATTACGGTATTACGGTCATGTCCCGCGAATGTGGGGATGCACTTAGCAAAGACCCTTCGGTTAGATCATCATAGTCCCTCGAGTGTTGCCTTTGTCCCTCGATGACCCTTCGGTGTAGCCTACGGTTAAATGATGATAGTCCCTTCGAACGCTAAGGTATCCTCACAACTGTTGCCTTCAATGACCAATTGATGACCCTACGATGACCCTTTTACATCCAAAGGATGAAACTACTTACTTCTCAATAGTAAGGACAGTTTTACCCTCGTAAGGATAGGAAACACCCGGGAAGACCTCGGATAGGTATAACTCTTAATTGCTTATTCACAATTTAAAACTACTTTTCACACCTTACACCTTTCAAAACCTCCATTAGAAAATCACCACTTGGCATACATTCCCACTAGAATCATTGCCGAGTTATATTTTTCTAAACGACTTTCAAAACTAAACGAGATGACCACTTTGTATACATTCGTGCAAGAATCATTACAAAGTTAAATTCTCCTTTTCAAAACGTTTCCTACACGTTTCTCAAACACTCTTTCAAACTAGAAAAACATAAATGATTGAGCAATTAAGAGCCCATGGATAACCATGGATACAAAGGGTGCTAACACCTTCCCTTTGTATAATGTACCTCCCGAACCTAAGAATCTAAATTAAGGTCTTTCCTGTTCTTTTCCACCTTTCCTTATGGATAAAAGAAAAGTCGGTGGCGACTCTTACTAACCGCGACATTGCGATTAAAAAACACATTAAAGTCAGTTCACCGTATGACAAGAGCGCTTTTAGAAGCGCCCTCTTAGGCCCCCTTTAGAGGGCGCTTTTGTAACAAAGCGCCCTCTTAGGCCCCCTTTAGAGGGCGCTTTTTTTACAAAAGCGCCCTCTAAGGTCCCCTTTAGTAAACATTAAAATTATAACATATATTGCATGTCTCTTTATTTTCCATCTCTATAAGCTATTTCGTTTACGTAACTGGGTTTGCTCTCTACTGCGATTACTCTCCACTGCGATTACGCTCGTCCTCCGTTCGTTCTCCCTCCCTCACCGTCATCGTCGCCGTCGCCTTTTTCTGCTGCTGCGTTCACGTTCACTGAGTTCACGTTCACCGTCACTGTTCACTTTCTTCTCCATCGTTACCGTCACCTTGAAGGTATTTCTCTTCTCCATCGTTACCGTTCACTTTCTTCATGTGTTTGATTAGGGCATTTTCTAAACTTAGTTTTACATTTTGTGCATTATGTTGATTAATGTTGTTTAGGGCAAACTGAGTTTTTTATTTCTGATTGAAAACTGATATCATTTGAAGTGTGTTTGAGCTTGTGCTTGGAAGTTTGATGATTATGGATGCAAGTTTGTTCATGTTCCAAACACCATAAGTTTGCATTGGTCTTTTGCATGCAGTAGGTGTGTGTGAGTTTGTATTCAATAATGATAAAAAAAAAAGAGTTTAGATTGTTGTAACATGAGAGAAATGGAAGGTATATGAATGTGTTCACGTATTGAATCATTGTCTTACTTGGGTCTTATTGAATCATTTCTATATTACAGATAAAATGGCTAACCAAGACGATACCCATGACAAGAATGGATCATGTAACAATGTTGAAAAAGAAATCAAACGAGGATTGACTGTTATGAAGTCAATCATTTGTGCAAGAGACAAGGGTGTAAAATTTGAAGTACATTGGAGTGCTGAAGACCAACTAATTGAGCCTAACGGTTCAATGTTGGCAAGTTACATTGGTTTCCTTGTTCGACAACATATTCCGATTACATGTGATAATTGGAGAAGTCCGGACTTGAAGGTTGGCAAAGAAAAAATATGGTCGGAGATACAGGTACTTACCATATATTGTTATATGTTTTTTTTGTTGACTATTTGTTGACCATATATTGTTATAATATTACTTTATAATAACACACTCCATGTGTATGTTTTTTAGAGATCCTTTCACATCGATGAAAGCCGGCAAAAATATTGTATTCAATTGGCCGGAAAAAGACTCCGAGGATTTCGATCCTTTTTGTCCAACAAATTTCTCAAGGATGAGGAAGGAAAATTTGTTGAAGCAGAACGGCCAATGAAGTATGCCGAGATTATTTCAGCCGATGAATGGAATAACTTTGTCGCCAAACGAAGAAATGAAAAATTCCATGTAATGTCTATTAATTATGGTATTATACAATTGTTAAGTTACTTGGTTCTAATATGCCTTAAACTTTTTTATCCAGGAAGTAAGCAACATAAATCGGAAAAGGGCATCAAAACCCGCGTATCCGTACAAAAAAGGGCGTACGGGATATGCACGGTTACAACAAAGAATTGTGAGTATATTCAAATGCTATGAGCTTATACATTGTCACAATATGTTATAATTGATGATCTTATAATCTAATTCAATGTGTAGCTAGCCGAGGAGAAAAGTGACGCAACATCTCTTCCGGAGCACGTATTATGGAAGGCTGCTCGGGTTGGGAAGGATGGGGCTGTCGTTGAAGCGGTCCAAACTGTTTATGACAAATGTGTAAGTATATGTAACATTATTTCTTTAATTATATCGAAAATTTTGTTAGACATATAATTCATTTTTAATCTCCTCTAATAATATTTCAGGAGACTTTATCCCAAACCGTACCTTCAACCGAGGTCCAGGATTGCAGGAGCGTACTTAGTCGAGTACTAAATGTTCCTGAGTATTCCGGTCGTGTGAGGGGTAAGGGTTTTGGTGTGACTCCGTCGTCATTTTATAAAAAACCAAAAACAAAAAATCCTACCAACAAAGAGGTGATGGAGACCTTGGCGGAGTTAAGGGCACAAGTACTCCAACTGCAAAACGAGAATGCAAGGTATAGAGAGGAAAGGTGCACCTCCGAGGCAAAAGATACTAGTGACCGAGCTAGTATCAATTGTCAACCGAAATTTCCCGAGGTAATTATATATGTTATTATGAAATTAAAATAGCACTTTTTTACTTGACACATATACACGTTAACAATAACATTTATTATTGGTTTAGGGCATTTCACCTTGTCAGCTGTATCTATCGTCACCAACTTATCGCATGGTTGGCAAGGGAAAAGTGCACAACACTTCGGGTGAATTACTTCACCATAATCCCCTCCCGGTGGGATATATGAAAGTTTCGGTTGACCTTGTATTAGATACCGACGCGCTTCTACCATTACCTGACGTTGTTTTAGAGACAACGTTGATGCGAGAAGCAGTCAGATCCTTTGTTGGATGGCCGTCAGATCTAATTTTCCCAGATGCCGAGGTATATATGTTCTAAATGATTATGAATCTTTAGTATTCACATTTCAATTCAGCTACAATTATGATATTTAATCAATCCTTATTACATGGTAATGTTAGACTCCTACAAGACCCACGCATAAAGCTGGTAAAGGGATTTCAAGACGCATCGAGTCGGTTGCATCTCTAAAAGAGGTACAAATATATATACCTATTGAATTATATACGCAACGATTCTGTTGCATCACAAAAAGTCATGATTTAATTTATATGAATTTTTAGGTTCCCGGTCGAAAGTTGAAAAAAGCTGGTAACGATATTCCTCCAACGACGTCCGGGACAAAATCTCAAATTATGATGCGTCTTGAGAAAATGGTGAATGAGTCCGATATTATGCACGGGGCCATTCGTAGTATAGATTTTGATGAAGGTGTTTTCGGAGCTGCTCATTTCGAAATAATTGCAAAGGAGGACATGCAACAACTTTTTGAACACGACGAATTGGGCATCGCTGTCATTCATACATACATATGGTACTCTGATCAATCTATAATTTACTTAGTTGAACAATTTATTTACACATTTCAATGAGTAGTCTAATGTTTATTATGTTTCTATTTAAGGTATATGTATGTAACATTGCTGCGGGGAACTGAATTGTGTAACCATTTCAAATTTATTGCTGCTTCCCGTATCAACGCAACGTTAATAACGAAAAATCCAACATCCGTAAAGAATGATCTAGTCGATAGATTCATGGCGGCCGGCGATAATACTACACCCAGTTTGTATTTTTTACCGTTTAATTCTGGCAACGGGTTAGATTTTCTTTCTAATAATTTCATTCTAATCTATGTATATCTTTTACGTAGAAAATTTTCATTCATCTAAATTTTTGTTTTATTTTACAGTGGTCACTGGGTGTTGGTTGCTATGGATCTTTCGAGACTAATAGTGTATTATCTCGATTCGTTATCGGGTGATTGGAGTAAATATCCGAGTATGAAGAAGACGGTTGACGCGTAAGTGAAATTCCCCTAAATATTCGTGTGTATTTGTATATTTAATTATGTCTGTCAGATTGATCTCAATATACGTTTTTATTTTGTTAGGGCAATAATAAAATTTAGATCGAAAAAGAATTATCGCAATAGGAAGGACATTACCTGGATCAGAGTTCAGGTATATATTAAGTATCTTATTTTTGCTTATAATAGTGTTTGTTTTTTTGCTTATAATAGTGTTTGTAAGAAATTAACTATATATATATTGTTTGTTTTTCTGTGTAGTGTCCTCAGCAAAATAATTCGGTCGATTGCGGATTTTTTGTATTGAGATTTATGAGAGATATCATTGCGTTGAATCGTATAGACATCCCAAAAATGGTATGGAATAATAACTTAGGGTTTATTTTAATATTATCGGATATTTCATCTAATTTGTTACTAAATCATGAATATGTTTTATTCTCTTAATTGTAGTACTTTGAGGAATACAAATCTTACTCAAGAGCTCATTTGGATGAAATGAAGGATGAATTGTGTCAATTCATTGTTGATCAAAGAATCATATAGCTAGGTTGTATATTGTTGTACATATATGTATGGAATGTTGTTGTTGTATGCTGTTGTTGTATATATGTTGTATATTGTTGTTGTACTTTTACTAACTCATGAATATGTTATTGTATATTGTTGATCAAAGAATCATATATTATGTTGTATATATGGAGGATTAATGTTGTATATAAATGGATTCATGTTGTATATATCAATGGATTAATGGTGTATAACATTGGATTAAAGGATGAAACCAATATGAATTTTACACTTTTGCAGCATGCGAACAGGTTACCAATTAAATATCCACTGTTTTTCAAACAAATTTTTTTAAAATAACTAACACTTTAGAGGGCGCTTTCTGTAGGAAGCGCCTTCTAAACATTTTACATTGACAACTTTAGAGGGCGCTTTATCCAGAAAGCGCCCTCTAAACACTTTACATTGACAACAATAGAGGGCGCTTAACACTTTAGAGGGCGCTTTATGTAGGAAGCGCCCTCTAAACATTTTACATTGACAACTTTAGAGGGCGCTTTGTCCAGAAAGCGCCCTCTAAACACTTTACATTGACAACTTTAGAGGGCGCTTTTTCCAGAAAGCGCCCTCTAAGGTTTCCCTTCATGGACCACTCCAGAGGGCGCTTTTTTCTGAAAGCGCACTATAATGTGGCCCTTAAAGGGCCACTTTAGACAGCGCTTTCTCCAGGAAAACAAAGCGCTGTCTTTACCTATGCCAGCGCCACTTTAGAGGGCGCTTAAAAGCGTTGTTATAGGCCAAAATAAGCGCCCTCTTTTCCCTTATTTGGCGTAGTGCAAGTTGTAACACATGAAGAAATCCCTCACAAAAGAGAACATGTCAAATTTCATTGAAATTCAAACGAAGGTACTCTAACATCACCAACTCTAACGGTTAATCTAATTCACTAGCTCACCAGTAGGAGAACTTTTAGTTTTAGTACGAATAGTGTTATAACCGCCCAAGTGTAGTTATACATAAACTCATAATAGAATAAGTTATAGCATACTAACTGCAACATAACTAATTTCAACTTAATTAACATAACTAACCCACACAACCTGTATTTAAGCGACATAATTTCAAACGCAACCACCGTTTCTCGAAGCCAACAACAAACACCTTCCACGACGCCACCAAGACGGCAATATCAACCTACTCATCCTGCAAAATAAATTCGAAAGAACACTTAATGTGAATCTCGCGATAAGTCGGCAAGGTTCCATAATGCAACTGAATCTCAGCTCAATAAACAAATCAACATAACATGTAGGAACCAAATGCAAAAATCAGCTTAACACCAAGTCACACTTGTTGCTGCACGCGATTTTTTCTCACACGTTTCGTTCCTCATTTGTTCCACCGAACCTCAAAGTTACAAGAGTTTTCACTGCAGTAAGAACAGGTAAATCAGCAAGGCGGTAAAAACTCAGCAAATACCCCAAAAAGGATTAGGACAAAATTAGAAGCAAGAAAGCGTAGGTTCATATTACCGTTTCCGAATTAAACGTCAAATAAGGCAGACCAAAATCTGAGCGCCTTAAAGCACTTCCAGGAGATGCCCGTTTGATCTCCATAAGCTAGCTCAGAACCCTAAGTTGTTGAGTATAAAAAGGAGCGAAGCGAATACTGTAGGGGGAGGCGGTCACGAAAAAACCTAAATTTTTCAGAGAGACGAAAAACCCTAATAGAGAGAAAAGTGAGAGCGGCGAAGGCTGAAGACCCTAAAGACTTTGAGGTGAAGGGAGGAAGATTCAAGCATCACCATCACCGCCGAAGGTGAGCTTTATTGTTTGAATCTCTTTAAAGTTATGGTTTTTCCGCGTTTAGAGTGAGAGAGAGAGGTGCGAAAGTTTGAGAAGATGAGTGAGATTGAGAGATGGAATGAGGTCGAGAGTGACGAGATTGAGAGATGACGGGTGAGATTGAGGGAGTGAGAACCGTCTTCGTGAGGAAGACGGGTGCGTTTCTGGGTTTACTATGTATTGTCTCACGTTCCCAGTACTCTTCTTTTATTTATTTTTGTAAAAACAAGCATTTAAGCTATTTAAAACTTAATATTGTTTTGTCTTCCCTTACACCTTTTTATTAATTAGTGTCTCTTAATATACTATTTTGTGTTCCCTATCCATTAATCTCTTTTGGTTAAACCCAACAGCCAGGCGGCTAGGGTTACGTTTTGGATTCCTCCAACGTTTTAATCAGTTGTCCATTAACAGTAGCCCATCTCATTTTAATTATTTTTTATTCTAAACTATCCTCAGCTATCCCTGTTCATATATTCAAGTTGTTATTAAAGTAGCAAATGACCATAAGTGGCCTAGTGGAGAGAGAGCAGTTTCACATTCTTTAGTGGGATGGGTTTAATACTTGGGAGTAGCATATCTCCATATTTTTATTTTTATTTTTTTATGCTTACTATTTCATTTAAATTGTTATAATTTCTTACTCTTTATTTTACTTTTATATTTTTATTAATTTAATTTAATCGTTATTTAGTTGTTTAGATTTTTAAATGTTTACTTTTTAGATTTAATTAATGGTTGACTTTCTTGTATTGGGTTTTATTCGATTAGTCGATTTTTGTGTGTTAGTTAAGGTTATTGGTATCCATGTTCATACCTTTACATATATAAATAATCGCATTCAAATTCACTAATTTTTCGATTTAAATTTTATTAACTTTCCATAGTTTCGACATTTAATTTCATTTCCTCCCATTAGAATCTAGCATTCTGGTGGGAACTCGATTTTATATATAAAATTAATTCGATATATATAAAATAGTAAAATTAATTTTATCCCTATAATTTTATTTTATTCTTAAACTATCTTTGCAACTCGATTAAATTCCTTTTTTAAAAAAACACGAAAGAAGAGGACCATTCGAATCTTGCATTCTGGTGGGAACCCTCGAATGATCAGTCCTGAGCCTCACGTTTTGGATAAACCGTTCATTCTTTTCTTTCTTCCATAAAACACTTAAATTAACGTGGACAAAATAAGGGCCGTTGGGATCAAGCATTCTGGCGTAACTCTTTGAACAATTGATTCTTATCAAGTGTTCGTTGTCCATTAAATAATTTTCTTAAATAATTCAAATGAAAAAGGACCATTGGAATCTAGCATTCCGTTGGAACTCTGAATTATTGATCTTAAGGCTTATGCCTCGTTCTTATAAATATTCGTCTTTCAAACTCAAAAAATACTTAATTCCTACCTTAAGACTTTTTTCAATAAAGATGGAAATGGAACATGGTGTATACCGTGCACTCCTGAGATTAAGATTCGAGGTGGATGCCTTGCTTATCTTAGCTCTCGCCATCGTTTAAAATTGTCAATGCGGTTTCTTCAAACCCCTTTTTCAATCAAATTCAAAACACTTAATCTTTATTAAACATTTTTGCCAATAAGGATGGAAATGGAACATGGTGTATACCGTGCACTCCTGAGACTAGGATTCGAGATGGATATCTCGCTCATCCAAGTTCTCGCCATCACTCAAAATACATCCAACCAATCAAACTCTTTTCTCGCCGCCGTGCGACTAATCAAAAACCTTTTTCATAAACGAAAGATATATTGTCTTAAGGTGATGCAAAACAATGTTTCGGCCACGATTGTTGAGTCGAGATAAGTGACGTTTTTCCGAATGCTGATTTATAAATCCATTCGATGTGTGGTATACGTCCACTCCTCATCTGTTTTGGGTAAAACAATGTTTTCGTCGATTAATACAATATAGCTTTCGCTAAAATCGACCAACAAACAAACATTTTTCTACCCAGAACTACGTAAGCCTTGATTTCTCTATTGAGATACGTAGGAGCAGGATTTGTAAATCTTGTCAGGCCCACTAATAAAAAGCTTAGGTTTAGTTCCCTTTATTGCAAAAATCCAAAAACATCTTCTCTTTTTTTTTGATCCTATTATTCTCTCCCTCATTATAACTTGAGAAGACTAACATAAGCTAACATTCAAAACAAAACTAACTAAACGGTTCCCGTTGAATACAACGGACGTGAGGGGTGCTAATACCTTCCCCTTGCGTAACAGACTCCCGAACCCTAATTTGGTTGCGACGACCAATAATCATTGTCGTTCTGTCTTGGTTTTATAGATATTTCCCCTTTCCTTTTTAGGAATAAATAAAGTTCGGTGGCGACTCTGTTCAGTCCATCATTGCGAGCGTGCGATTGCGCTTCGCTTAAAGTCGTGTTCTCATTTTTCGAGGTGCGACAAATCTTTTATCTTTATGTCTTTAATTTCCTACACTTTTCAATCATATCAAAGTAGAAGTCAATCATGTGATTCTAGTAAAATCGTAAGTTAAGAAATGTTTCATAAAAATAAGAAAAATCCAGAAAATCTAATTTACCTCCCTTTCCCTCTTAGATTGTCCATCATAATTACAATGTTAATAAATTAGAATGTATAAAAAGTTGTCTCATCTATCTCAGGTCCTAAGAAACCCTCTTATCTTTCCAACTACATATCTCTCCCATATTACCTTCTGGAAATTGAGAGATGGTGAAAAACCTTTTAAACTTAATTTTAAGAGAAAGTTCCCAATCTAAGGAACCATCCAAAAGGAAGTTTGAAGACTGGATTCCACCTTTTTACTCAACCCATCCTCAAACAAATTAGAGTGATTGTTTCCTCTATATCCAATAAGAATTACTCCTTTCCACAAAGAGGAAATGAAGCATGGCCCAAATATCTATTACCAATCAAAGAAAAATTTGTTGAGTCTCCATATCTTGTTGTATGAATATCACACCAAAGACTAGAGGCATCTGAGATCAGCCTTCATCTCCATTTAGCCAACAGAACCAAATTAATAAACTGAATGCTTATAACATCAGACACTCTTTATTATTAGGTTTACACACATTATACCACTTCACCCTAGAGATATTGGACTCTCCCTTAACAACTCTCTCTAAAAAACTTCTTTGGATCCTTACTAATTTCTTCCACCCCTTCACGGATGGTAAACTTTGATCCACCGGATTCCACTTCCCACAGATCATAACCTAACCATTAAAGACACAATTCACAATCTTACTATCAAGTTTAATTATCTTGATTTGATCAATAAGAAAAAAATTGATGACCTTCATAACAAAGTAGTATTTATGTTTAATCCTGTGTATTGAAGTTTTTCGACAAGGTAATATGTTTTGGAATCTATCAGAAACTCAATAACATTCACTAAAACAACCTATAGGCATCTACCATGCCTTAACCTTAAATCACATAACTTGTTCATGTCATGATAGTCTTCACTAGTTGATGATGAATAAATAACAAAACACCATTGGAGCCTTCTAAAATATATAACACCACATATTTTAGAACCTTTATTCATGATCACTTCACCATGTGAAATATTCAAAACCTTGTGTTTAACTCTAGTTCAATAGCCTAGATCTTATAACATGTTTAATTTTGCTTTATCTCTCAAACACACCTCACATTATGTAGAAGGAACTCATGATCATCTACCATTTAAAATTTGACCATACAACGCCCATGAACCTTGGAAGCCTTGTTGACACCAAGGCAAAGTACTCCACCTTCCTCCAATTTCGAATCAAAGTATTATTCCTTGAACATGTATGATATGAGTAACTTGAGTACATAACCCAACCCTTTTTCAGTCTCCAAACTTTACACCAATTGTACATCAACACTATTATCAATATCCTCATATGAGGAAACAAAATTTTTGAACATAACATTCATTGTCTTCCTTCTTAGGACAATCCTTTATGAAGTGGTCGGGTTTTTAACAAATAAAGAATTTGAACCTTAACTTGTCAAACCTATTAGGTTTGGACATCCCTTTACGCTCACATCCTCTTCTTGAGACACTCAAGCCTTCACCATTATCTTCAATCTTCAAATATTTAAAATTTGAAAGTTCCTTGGATCTCATGGTCGCTTGGACTTCATCCAATGTGACATTACCTTATTTACCATAAAGAAGTCCATCCTTAAATTGATCAAAGGATATGGGTAATGAGCTTAATAAGAGTAGAGTCTTGTCCTCATCATTAATCACATTAATATTCTCTAAATTATCAATGATCTTTCGAAATTATGTGAACTGCTCCATTATGTATTTATTCTCTACCATGCAGAATAAATAGAGTTGTTGTTTCAAACACACATCGTGAGCCAAAGACTTTGTCATATATAATGATTCAAGTCTTACCCACATCGAAATCATTGTCTTCTTCCTAGATAAATCCCTTATAAATTTATCCATGAGGCACAAAATAATGGCACATTTGGCCTTTTCCACCATATTCGTCTTCTCTACTTATGTTAGGCGTGCATACATTGATACATCACCCTTCAATGTTTCAATACACTTTTATTGTGTTATACTTGCTTGTATCTTCACTTTACACAACCTAAAATAAGTGTCTCCATAAAACTTCTCGATATCCCGTTGATTACCCATGGTGCTAAATTGTAAACAAAATCCCTTTACCTCATGGTGGGTGCCACTTGTTGTGAAATTGAATGGTTCAACCCCGCCAAGATATCGTTGAAACCTAACAATGGGACGAAGAAAACTTGAAACAAAAATAAATGGCCTCAAACACCAAAATAACATTTAACTTGTGAAATAAAATCCACAACAAGCAAAAAAGAAGATAAAAGACAAGAACACAAAGAACTTATTTACCTAGTTTGATCAAACTGATATACCATGTGAGAGAGAAGAACTCTCTAATTCAATATACTTTGAAATGTTGTTACAAGATATTGCAACATGAGTCACAAGAAAATAGCTTTTAAAGTTCCCAAAAATAAATATTATTTTCTACCAAAGTGTCTCTCATTCTCTCCAACTCTCTATATAAGAATCACACAAATTCAATATTTTTTAAGTGTTTCCCAAATCCCTTTGATAACCTCAAAAGACTTCCAAACCCCAAGAATAAAATCCTATAAATTTCTGCCTTTAACTTCTCACTAGGGTTACTACCTTTTTCACCACTTGCAACTTGTGTTAACAACACATGAGATACAACCATTTTATAAATGTCAAAACTTCATAGATCCATAATAAGGCCAAAACATGACACATCAACAAATTGATCCACAAACATAAACTACCAAGACCGATACGTGTGAACCGCCTAAACTGAACCTGATGCCTAAAGATTGTTTTCCTGAACCTTGTAACACCTCAAAATTTGCCCTCCTCTCTTGGGACTAGCTTAACATATTGCATATCATTTTTTAGGTCATTAAGCATTGCATATTGCATATCATGTGGTAACATTGTGCAAGTCCTCCTCCTAAGTCTTGGTCAGAAGATGAGAGGTTGGGATTCAAGCCTGAGGATTTATGGACTGATCACCAACTATCTGAGGATGTGGTGGTACAAATTAGGGTTTCATGGTTTCTCAAGGAGATTGGTCTTCATCTTGGTTGATATGGTACATCATCATCATCATGGTCTTGTTATCATCCAAGAGATTCAAGTGATTGATCAGATACCTTGAGATTAGGGTTTTGACCACTGGTCAACCCTAATCATCTGCATTGGGCCAATCAGGGCTTGGCAAGGAGATGGGATCTACAGTGGATATGGGGATCATCATGTGATTATATTGAGCTTATGGAAGCTAGGGTTTCATCATTGAGCCATTTCATCAGGAGTTTGAGGCTCAAGTGGATCAGTGCATAGCCAAATTCATCTATCAATCAGAAAAGTCAAATGTGGTCAACTGTGCCTGAAATGATGGATTTGGAGGTGGGAGAGAGTTGGATACACTTCATTCATGTCTAGACAAGTTTCATTTGACATTTCAAACATCAAGAATGGAGAAAATAAAGTCAGGAGAAAACTTTCCAAAAATAGAAGGTGACCTATAATTGAAAGTTTCCAAAAATGGAAAGTTTTTCATCTCAAAATTACATGTCCAAAAATGCTTCAAATGAAATTTTGTTCAACATGAAAGTTGTAGATCTTGCTCTCACCTTTCCAAAAAGTCCAAGAACATGAATTTCTCATGTGTGGTTGGCAAGTTATGATCAAATCATTTTTCAGAAAATGCCTAAATTCAAAGTGGCATAACTTTCACATGGAATGACCAAATTGAGTGATCTTTCTTTGAGAAAACCACATTTTACATGTACTTTCATGATGCATGATCACATTTCATCAAAAAACATCATGGCAAAAAGTCATTTTTCAAGTGATTCCTTTTGTATTTTTGGTGTGTGTAACACCTCAAAATTTGCCCTCCTCTCTTGGGACTAGCTTAACATATTACATATCATTTTTAGGTCATTAGGCATTGCATATTGCATAGCATGTGGTTACATTGTGCAAATCATCCTCTTAAGTCTTGATCAGGAGGTGAAGAGGTCATGTGCAAGCTAGGGTTTCATTGGACTGGTCATCAATCATCTGAGGATGTGAAGGGCCAAATTAGGGTTTTGTGATTCTCAAAGGAGATTGGTCTTCATTTTGGTTGCAGTGATTCATCATCATCATCATGGTTTGTCATCATCAAGTGTTGAAGCATATACCTTGAGATTAGGGTTTTGACCACTGGTCAACCCTAATCAGTTGCATTGGGCCAATCAGGGCATAGCAAGGAGATGGGGTCTATGGTGGATATGAGGATCATTTCATGATTGTATTGATATTATGGAGGCTAGGATTTCATCCTTGAGCCATTTCATCAGAAGATTGGGGCTCAGATTGATCAGTGCATTGCCAAATTTATCTATCAATTGAAAAAGTCAACTGTGGTCAACTGTGCTTGATTTTATGGATTTGGAGGTGGGAGAGAGTTGGATACACTTCATTCATGTTGAAACAAGTGTTATTTGACATTTCAAAGCTCAAGAATGAAGAAAATAAAGTCAGGACAAAAATTGCCAAAAATAGAAAGTGACTTGTAATGGAAGTTTCCAAAAATGGAAAGTTTTTCACCACAAAATTACGTGTCCAAAAAAGCTTCAAATTAAAATTTGTTCAACATGAAAGTTGAAGATCTTGGTCTCACCTTTCCAAAAAGTCCAAGAACTTGAAATTCCCATGTATGGTTGGCAAGTTATGGTCCATTCATTTTCAAAAAAGACCTATAATCAAAGAGGCATAACTTTCACATGGAGTGTCCAAAATGGATGATCTTTTTATGAGCAAACTCCATTTCACATGTACTTTCATGGTGCATAATCAAAATTCATCAAAAATGGTCAATGCAAAAGGTCAATTTTCAAGTGCAACAATTAAAATCCAAGGGCAAAATGGTCCAATTTGAGAAATACATGGAATTTTGAGATGAGGATTTTTGCAACACACTCCAAATGATATTTAGAAGTTGTTTGAGCTGTCATGAGCTGTCATATTGCAAAATTTGGCAAGGCTATTTTTGACCTTTCACTTAAAGTGCATTAACATTAATCCAACTCATTTTTGTTAATTTGAGATAAGTAAATTGGATTAGCATTGGTATAAATGATTAATCATAACAGAATGTTAATCACAATTGCACATTCCAAGAAATCTAACAAACTTTCCCTCCATTTTCTCTCAATTTCTCAAGAACTTCATCAAGCTTTTTTGATCCAAACTTCATCAATTCTTCATCAAATTGCATAATTCTTTTTGATTCGTGCTCTACATGTGATGGTGAAGATCTGTTTTGCCAAGCCATTGCCATAAACATCAAGAATCGTGACTGTCATACACATGCTCTTCAATGGAGTTTTGCTAGTTCTTCCAATTTAAGCATCCTTGAGCCAAGGCACAAGTTCTAATCAACTTCCTCAACCTTCATCTTCATCTGTTTTGGCAAATTACACGTTGAAACCTCAAGAACAACAGCTGTCTTCAACCTAAGGTTAATTTTCGAATCTCACTATTTCTTGAATTGTCATATGCGTTTTATAGTTCATTCATCGTAGATCATCGTGCTATGCTTGGTTTTTGAATTGGTTAACTGTGGAGAAAGTTATTTCAATTTGAAGTTTGATGTGCTTAACTTAAAATGCTCGATCCGGTCGTTACAGTGAGAGTTAGGGAAAATAGATTGCATATTCGTAACCTACACTGAGAGACGGAGAGAACGATATAGAGTTTGCGAGTTTTGGTGAAGAATTGCTCGTAACCGAATCTCCAGCCAAGAACACGTGAACGCGCGGTGAAGGTGAAGATTTCTGGAAAATTTCCGCGTTCAATCCACTGCCAGGCGCTTCACGTTCAAAAACGTGTTTCCCTCCAAATCAGTCCAATCGCGAGCCGCCAGCAAATAAATGAAGTACTGTGTCGTTTTTGGCCTGGCCTGTGTATTTACGGAAATGCCATCTGCAGCTAAATTAATTCATTATAACATTAAATAATTATTTCACCTAATTAGCAATTAACTTTAAAAAATCATATAAAATCCATTTTTAGTCCAAATTTAGTGGGAGTTTTTTTGTTAGATTCATAATTTTCTCTAGTTTTTTATAGGTATGATAGTCCAAGTTGTGCTTGGAGAATTTTTGGATTGGCCTATTGATCTTGTTCATGTGTACATTTTTTGCATGTTTTGCCAAAACCTTCATGAAATGCTCATACTTCCAAAGAAATGAATGAAAATTTTTGTGCTTATTCTGGACATGTTGATGGTGATTTTCATGTAGAGTTTGTGATTTTTGGATACTTGGTGATGGAGATATGGTTTTTTGATTAGAGGTGTGACAATTTGTGTCACACCAAGCTAGGTCAACTTTCTGATTTTATTTAAAATGCTTAGGGATGTTGATTTGAGCTGAAATTTTGTGTGAATGATCATTGATATGTCAAGATAACATGTGAATTTTGCTGGAATTTTTGATGGAGTTTTCTAATTGATTGATAATTTTCTTCTCTGTTGGCTCATTTGGTGGTCTTGTGTGACACATGTTGGTAATCCATTTGTGAAATGCTCATATTGTATTGGATGAAGATGAAATTTGACATGAGAATTCTAGACACATTGTAGGACATCATGGTTTTGATCCCATTCATTTATAATATGTTGTCACTGTTTTATGAATTTTTGAAGTGGATGATTGTTTGGATGCCTTGAATTGGCTTGTGTAATGTGTCTGGACTTATTGATTTTCATTGACCTACTTTCTTTTGTCCAATTGAGCTGAAAATTGACATGCTATACATTGAATGTGTCCTGTTTAGGTGTGAATTTTTGTGGAATTAATTGAATTGATTTGGTATGCTTTTGAGTGAGATAGTTCTGTTTGGTCATTTGAAGTTGCAAATTGCATGATTAATGTTAAATTGTGCATGAAATGATAATGGTGAATGATATGAGCATGGGACCAATTGCATTTGCTTTTAATTTGGTTGAATGTGATTTTGGTTGAATGTCACTTGCTGTTTAGAATTTTTTGTCTCTTTTGGACCCTAGGCTTGGCCTAGTGGTCTTGTTTCTCACATTTGGTGTGGATTTTCAGGTTGAAAGGCAAAAAGCTTAAGGAGATAAATGCGAGTTGCAAATTGAATTTGTTTGATGTTGTCCACTAACATGATTTTGTTTTGTAGGGTTGATGCTTGAGCTTGAGATCATGGCTTGCACTTATGTGCATTAACTTGTGTTGCTTGTACAGATTAACTGATTAACCATTTGCTGTTTACTGTTGATTTGTCTGGGTACTGATGATACTTGATTGATTTCAGGTACATTTAGTTGCTTACAGTTCCTTGAGAACTTGCTTGCTGTGCTTGGTTGTATAAACCAATTGAGATAGAATTTCTATTCTCCATGTAGTCTGGAAGACCTGGCCTGTTACTTGGCCAGGCAACTGTCTGAAGTCCTCCTTAAGAGGCGATGTTTGTGATTGTTTAACTTTGTGCCAAGCAGGTAAAAGACCTTGATTAAGGCAATTGGTGGATCATAGAGATATGCAATCTATCTCCCACTATTCTGTTGAGTCGTCCCTCTGCTCACACCACTGTGTTGATGCATTGGGACACAAACCTAAGATCTTGTACATTGTACAGTTGTGTCAGAGTCTTTGAGTGTAGAAGGGTTCCATCTTTCTGAACCCACACTCCTTTGTCTGAAGCTCTCCCTGGACAGGGATAGGAGCTGTGAAGTCTAATCTTCACTCACCTTTCATCTGGCTTCACCTTAGCCCCTCAATGGCAAGGTTAAGAGCTAACTCTACCCTTGTACAGATGACTTGCCTCGGCAGTCAAACCCATTGTTTGAGCCCACTTGACTGGATATAGTGTGTGCTATGTGAATATTTGTTTGAAATGCTTGTTTTGTTTTGTGGATGCTTGCTTGCTTGCTTTCTTCCTGGATAGGATTAGCTTGCTGTTGTGCAAGTAGGTAGAAACCACAACATAGGGCAATGATGCATGATAACACTAGGCTCGAGTACAGCTCCCTGGTAGTGTGTCTTCCCTTTGTGTCTGTCTAGTCTTTCTCCCCCTTTGGGGGGAACTACATCGCCCTGATCCTTGTTCCAGACGAGGTATGTAGGCAGGAGACCGTGCGAGGTCTCTCCGGGCACTTTTTTTCCTTTTTGTGTGTGTTTGCTTGTTAAGCTTGTGTGTCAGGATATGGATGTAAGCCCAGCGATTGGCTGTCCGTATCCTGATTATGTTTGATTGTTCTTGTTGTGTACTTGGAAGCCGGTGTAAGTCCATCAAGTGGCATCTGGGTTCTAGTGTGCGTGTGTCTTAGTTCGGATGCTGATGTAAGCCCAGTGATTGGCATTCAGGCTCCATGTTTGCCTGTTTGGGTGCGTGTGTTGTTTGGCGTGCGTGAGCCGAACTACAGTAGCTCTGATTCTCGTTTCAGACGAGATATGTAGGCATAGGATGCGATGTCCTAGCGAGCTCCCTTCTCTTAACCCCACCTGCGTTGTCTTCGGTGTGTGTGTGTGTGATGTTTTAGCAACCTTTTCTTTCTTTTAGAACGTGGATCCCGTCGAGTACGACGGACGTGAGGGGTGCTAATACCTTCCCCTTGCGTAACCGACTCCCTTACCCTTTCTCTTTGGTCGCGAGACCATGCTTTTTCCAGGTTTCTCTGAGCGTTTCCTTTCCCTATTTTGGGATAAATAACGCGCAGTGGCGGCTCTGTTTGTTTTTGTTTTAGCCCGCCGGTTGTTTTTCGCGGATGCGACAGTGTGGAATGGTGAATTTTCAAATTACATGGATTTGGCATACAAAGCTCATTCTAACACATTCCAAGTGACATTTAGAACTTGTTTGCATTGGCTTGGCACTGTTACATTGCCTAATTTGCAAAAGGACATTTTTGCCTTTTCACATGAAAACTCATTTTCACTAATTTCACTTCATTTGCTAATTGTGATTAAGAAATGGATTAAGCATGTGGTATAAGATGTTAATTGTAACAGAATTGATAAACACACTTCACATTTTCAGATCTAACCAATTTTCCCTCCAAAAACCTCTCAATTCTCCAAACTTTTTCCATACATTTTTCATCATTTCTCATCAAATTCTTCATCAATTATGCTGGTTCTTATTTGATCCACGCTCTACAAGTGTTGGTGCACAACTGTTTCATCCAAATCGTGGCAAAGGAGTGAAGAATTGGAACTGTTGCATTCAAACTCATCCATGGCATCTTCACGATTCTCGGATCTAAAGCATCATTGAGCTGAGCTGCTTGTTGCAATCAACTTCCCTATCATAAATCTTCATCTGTTTCACCTTTTTGGACATTGAGGAGCACGAATTCGCATCTGCCATCATCAAGAGGTTAGTTTTCGAATTCCTTAATTGCTTGAATTGTGATGTGGCTTAGGTAGATCTCTCAACGTAGAATGCAATACTGCTTGTGGTTTTGAATTTGGTTGAGTATCGAGAGAGAAATCTTGATTGGAAGTTTGATGTGCAAACCTATTTTTGCTCGATCCGGTTGATATGTTGAGAGTTAGGTTAAATGCTTGCCATATCCATGATCTAGGTTGAAAGATGAACACATTGATGTATGGCACGTTGATTTTGGTTGAGATTTGCTCATTTTGCATTTTCTGGAATTTTGGTAATGTTCTTGATGAAGAACACGAGGCAGAACGCGTTTGATCTGAATTTCTTCATTTCGTTTTGAATTTTCTGTTTCCCGCTACCAGCAACCACTCACACGTTGCCACTTCATTTATTTAAACGACCGCGTTTTGGCTCTCGTTGCAATATTTACAAAACTGCCATTATTTCAATTAATTTCATTTCATTTCTTTTTCTTTTTCATTTTTCATTTCATTTTCATCACATAACTTCAAAAAATCATAAGTGATTCATTTTTTGTCCAAATTTGATGAGACTTTTTGCATTGTTCTCCTTGTGATGTGTAGTTTTTTATGGTGATTTTTATCATTTTTGTGTACGTGTGGAAAAATAAATTGCCTAGGGTTTAGTTGAATGTGTCCAATTTGTGTATGCCATGCCATTTCACTCATAAAATGATGATGTTTCCATAGAAATGCTTGAAATTTTATATGCCTATTCTTGACTCTTTGCTGGTGATTTTGATGTATAGTTTGCAATTTTTGGATCCCTGGTTGATGAGATATGAATTTTTGATTAGAGGTGTGACAATTTGTGTCACACCATGCTTGGTGAATTTCATGATTTTATTTGATGTGCTTAGGGACATTGGATTGAGCCAAATATTTGCATGATTGAGCATATGGATGATAAGAACACATGTGAATTTTTCTGGATTTTTTGATGGCATTTCCTATTTGATTGGGATTTTCTCTTCTGCTTGGTCATTTGGTGATTTTTTGTGACACATGTTGGCATTTGATTTGTGAAATTCTGGTCATTAATTGGATGGATGTGAAATTTGACATGTGAATTCTAGACACATTATAGGTCATTGTGGTTTTGATCCCATTCATTTATCATGTTTTGTCACTGTTTTATGATTGATGGAAGTTGATGCTTGTTTTGATGCCTTGTGTTGGCTTGTTTGAATTTGTCTGGACTTTTTGATTTCCATTGACCTACTTCCCTTAATCCAAATGAGCTGAAATTTGATATGCTATTCATTGAAGGTGTTCTGTTTAGACTTGAATTTTTGTGGAATTTATTGAAATGTTTTGATAATGTTTTGATTGAGATTATTCTGTTAGGTCCTTTGAGGTTGCAAATTGCATGTTTTGTGCCTTTTCTTTTATGAAATGATGATAATGAATGATATGAGCATGGGACCAATGGGATTTGTTTCTAAATTGATTGATTGTGATTTTGGATGATTTTCACTTGCTGTTTTGGATTTTTCATCTCCTTTTGACCCTAGGCTTGTCCTAGTGGTCTTGTTTCTCATATTTGAGTTTGGCTTTTCAGGTTGAGATGCAAATGCCTTAAGGAGATTGCTTCAAGTTAATTGAGTTTGATTTGGTTAATTGTTGTGGACTAACTTGTTTTATTTTGTAGGATGCTTGGCTCACTTGAGTTGATTGTGCTTTGCACATTGCATTGTTTTTTGACTGTTGGCTTTTATACTGTCTGTTTTGCTTTTGTGATTGGTATACTGATTGTATTTGATTGATTTCAGGTACATTAGTTGCTAATAGTTCCTTGAGAACTTGCTTGTTGTTGCTTGGTTGTATAAACCAATTGAGGTAGACTCTCTTGTCTCCATGTAGTCTGGAAGACCTGGCTTGTTATTTAGCCAGGCAACTGTCTGAAGTCCTCCTTAAGAGGCGATGTTTGTGATTGTTTAACTTTGTCCCCAAACAGGAAAAGACCTTGATTAAGGCCATTGGCAGAACCCAAGGGATGTGCAATCCATCCCCTGCTATTCTTGTTGAGTCGTCCCTCTGCTCACACCACTGTGTTGATGCATTGGGACATTAACCCAAGATCTTGTACCGTTGTACAGTTGAGTCAGATTCATGAGTGTAGAAGGGTTCCCACTTTCTGAACCCACACTCCTTTGTCTGAAGCTCTCCCTGGTCAGGGATAAGAGCTGTGAAGTCTAATCTTCACTCACCTTTCATCAGCTTCACCCTGACTCTCAATGTCAGGGTTAAGAGCTAACACCACCCTTGTACAAATGACTTGCCTTGGCAGTCTGACCCTTTGTTTGAGCCCACTTTTGACTGGATATTGTGTGTGCTAAATGTGAAATGTTTGCTTTATTTTGCTTATGCATGCATGCTTGCTTTCCCTGGTTAGGATTAGCTTGTTGTTGTGCAAGTAGATAGAGAACCATAACATAGGGCAATGATGCATGATAACACCTAGGCTCGAGTCCAGCTCCCTAGTAGTGTGTCTCCCTTTGTATCTGGTTAGAATTTTTTTCCCGTTCAGGGGAACTACGTCGCCCTGATCCTCATACCAGATGAGGTACGTAGGCAGGAGACCGTGCGAGGTCTCTCCGGGCACTTTGTTTTCTTTATGTGTGTGTGCTTGACAGTTATAGGCTCGAGTTCCCGACTCCCTATTAACTTGTTTGGTTGTTGTGTGCTTGGAAGCTGATATAAGTCCAGTGATTGGCATTCGGGTTCCAGTGTGGGTTTGTTTGGTTCGGAAGCTGATGTAAGTCCAGCGATTGGCGTTCGGGTTCCATGTTTGCCATTTTTGTGTGGAGTCTGACATAAGTCCAGCGATTGGCAGTCGGTTTCCTGTGTTTGTGTGTGTCTTGTTTCGGCGTGCGTGAGCCGAACTACGGCAGCTCTGATTCTCGTTCTAGACGAGATACGTAGGCATAGGACGCGATGTCCTAGCGAGCCCTCTTCCCCCTTTCTCACCTGTGTTGTTTTCGGTGTGTGTGTGTGATGTGCTTGTTTTAGCAACTTTTTTTTTCTATCTTTGAGCGTGGATCCCGTCGAGTACGACGGACGTGAGGGGTGCTAATACATTCCCCTCGCGTAACCGACTCCCGATCCCATTCTCTTTGGTCGCGAGACCATGCTTTTTCCAGGTTTACTTTGAGCGTTTCCTTTCCCTCTTTTGGAATAAATAACGCACGGTGGCGGCTCTGTGTTGTTTTTGTTTTAGCCCGCCGGTTGTTTTTCGCGGATGCGACAGCTGGCGACTCTGCTGGGGATTCGTCAAGATGTTGACCTGTGCTGGTCCATCTTCCCTAAGCGAGTCTCTCCTAGCGTTCTAGGATAGTTTAGGTTGCTTGTGCTTTATTTATTGCATTTATTATTCTGACTGTGTATATATTTGCATAAATATTTGCATGCATCATACTATCATGCTGCCGTCCTCTGTGCAGGTGGTTCCTCTGTTTTGGGGTGGGTGTGTTCTGAGTGGGGCTAAAACCCAGGCCCGAGTATACACCTAGGATTAGTGTGGTCTCATGTTGCCTCTTTCATGTTAGGTCAACATGTGCTTGGCAACGTGATGTACCACAAGCCGGACGAGGTTCATTTGATAGTGCTCTTCCTTTGTGGGGTACTCCACTCTGGTTGAGTCACTTCATCTGAACTATTGACTTCGGTGACCGATCATTTCCCGGATCTTTGGTTTAGACGATCTTAAGGGAGCTACAATGGCACACCCGAAAGGGCAAAACCATTGAGTATCTTTGCCCGATTGTCCAGACTATTATCCGCCTTAGGATGACCTGATTAGAATTTACCTGTGAGGGGAGGGTGATTCTTTCAGATGCATGTTCAGATGGTGACTTTTGATGGTGACTATTGGTTCCGTTGATCAGAGTCCTATTTATAAGTCGGATTTATGGCCATTTATTGCTGAGACGCCGGAGTGCTGTCCGAGTTATTTATCAGTGGGGATCCGTTTATTTCAGGATTCCCCAGGCCGATTCAGATGGTTATGGTGATCTGCTCAGAGATTGTCTGATGATGATGGTGATGTATCTGTCTTCCGTTTATTTCGGAACTCTTGAGTTGGATTTGTGGTTACATATTCCTTCAGATGGTTGTGATCGGTTCAGAGATCAGGGCTATGACTCAGAGCAACAGATGATCAGATGACTTGGAGGATGGCACAGTGCATTGCATTCATTCATCAGCATCATCACATTTTGCATTCACCTGCATCTAACACATGTTTATCCATATGCAGGGACATTTTTGATCGAGACCCTGGTTGAGAGACTTTTTGCTCAGATATGAGGACCGGTTTGAAGCATGATGTCGCCTATAGCTTCTTTGACCCAGAGATCGGTATGCTGAAGGATATGATAACATTGATTACACCCGACCATGTGGGGTTGTTCAGAGAGTCATACGGTGGTATTCTGAAGATGGTTTTCAGACTCACAGACAGTGACAGGAGCGCCATTCATACACTTCTCCAGTTCTATGACCCGGGTTTGAGGTGTTTTGTGTT
Source organism: Lathyrus oleraceus (assembly GCF_024323335.1). NCBI lineage: Eukaryota > Viridiplantae > Streptophyta > Magnoliopsida > Fabales > Fabaceae > Lathyrus > Lathyrus oleraceus. The sequence continues at coordinate 249,019,803 of NC_066583.1, forward strand.
TCCAGACTATTTGTTGGGACCTCTGATGGAGGATTATGCTAGCATTCTGGGTATGCAGATCCGAGATCAGATTCCTTTCCATGCTACTAGGGTGGAGCCTGATGTCCTTGGAATTTCTCGTGCTCTTTATTTGAGTCCGGAAATGATCAGAGAGGGTTTGAAGGAGAAGGGAAAATTACCTGGTTTTCATTTGAGTTTCTTGGAAGCTAAAGCCAAGGAATATGCTGCTGCGGGTAACTGGAAGACGGTTTGTGCTTTGATTGCTGTAAGCATTTATGGTGTTATTCTGTTTCCTAATCAGAAGAACTTTGTTGACCATAATACCATCAGATTGTTCATACAGAGGAACCCTATTCCTACCTTGATCGGAGATGTCTATTATTCGGTTCATAACAGGAACGAGAAGCGTCGGGGTGGTTTGATCCGGTGTTGTGCTCAGGTGCTATTCAGATGGTTTATGGGGTATCTGCCTTTCAAGGGTGCTTTTGCTCATCTCGATCCGACTGTCCGGTGGTCGTTCAGATTGATGGGTTTGCGGGCTGCTGATATAGCATGGACTCATAACGGTATGGCTGGACAGGATTTCATATATAGTTGTGGGAGTCTTCCCAATGTGCCTCTTGTAGGAGTTCAGGGTTGCATCAATTACAACCCGGTGCTTCTCAGGAGACAGATGGGGTTTGTTGTGGAGGGTCTTCCTCTTAGTCGAGAAATTCAGGAATCCTTTTACTTCCCGATTGATGGCAATCAGGCCAAGCTGAGGCACGTGTTGGATGAGTGGCGCGATATTCAGAGAAAGGGCAAGGTTCCGTATGGCAAGGTTAACAACCAGTATTTTCCTCTATTTGATGATTGGCTTCGGAAGAGAATTGAGATCACACATTTACCATTTCCGGGAGGTGATCCTGGGTGTCCTTTGATTGAGGGTCCGCGTTCTTCTGTCAGTATGGAATAATTCCTCGAGATGAAGAGAGCCAGAGATCAGTTGCTTGCAGAGAAAATTGAATTGGAGATGAGTGTTGCTCGGATTCAGTCAGCTAATCAGGAGATTAGAGTGAAGATGGAAGATCAGGATAAGCGACATGCCCTGGAAGCAAAGCGCTTTGAGATGGATACTGCCTACTATGGGAAGATCAGCCAAGCCTTAGCGTCATCTACCAGAGAGCATGACATCACTAAGGAGAAGCTAGCCAGAGCTACAAAGGTTATTGAAGACGAGAAGATGAGGCAAATCCTCGTGAGAGATCAGAGGGACGACAGAGTCCGAGTTCTCATTGCTGAGTGGGAGGCAAAGCTGAAGACCAAGGAATCAGAGAATATGAAGACCATCGCTGAGAGAGATCATTACATCGCCGAGAGGGATCATTACATTGCTGAGAGAGATCATTACTTCAGGCAGATGAAGATTCACCAGAAAGAGGTAGGGAGATTACAGCAGGAGAACACCGAGCTCAGGTTCGCCGCAGAGTTCGCGAAGATGGTTGATGAGATAGGGCCTTCTGTGGGACCCTCATCAGGCTAGATTTGTCTCATTTGTGTGGATTACCGTCAGGCTTGTTGATGGAATTCATTTTGCCTGTATTTCTTTCCTGATTCTGGAGATTTGTATCAGCTTTGATGTATGACTGTGGCACTTATTGTGCATTTTGCTATGTGATGGTTATTTTCATTCAGTGATCAATCTTCAAGCTTTATTTGCTTTACTGTATGCACTCTCACAGCACACACATGGTTGGGGGTATTTTGCTAAATCATATATCTCTGATCTGTATGATGAAATCAAATGCTGAATGTCAGAATATTGATACTGGATTATTATTTGTCTCGATGAAGCCAGGATCAAGAGACAAAGTGTTCCTCATGTGGATGAACACTGCATTTATGCATGATCATAATAACTTGTGTTTTATTTTGCAGGTATCTGTTGCTAACGTGCTTGATTGCATTTCAGGAATCATTGCTCGTGCTCGCAGAGTTGTACCTTTGCACTCAACCCGTCCTCACAGATACTTCACTCGGCGCAATACTCCCAGACTGATGGATCTCCCAAATACAGATATCCTTGAGCTGAAGGACAAGATGAATGAGCTGATCAACATCATGCAAGGTTTTGCAGTTGGTCAGAAGGCTCTAGCTGATAAAGTTGAGAAGCTCGAGCGGGCTTCAGCGGCAAATAGTGGTGTGAACCTGGATGGTGTCTCCAACCAGAGGCTGGGTGGTTCCAGAGACGGTGGTAAGAGAACGGCAGTGGGTATAGTGAACAATGCCGCTGGTTTCGGTGCTGCGGGTGGTCAACCGGGCCAGAACATGAAAGACAGTATGTTCCCGCCTTTCTTCGGTGTTGATGACGATAGAGAGGAAGACAGAGAGGCCGATCAGTTCTCGATGCACAACGAACCTTTTGGTCAGTACGGTGCCCAACCACAGAACAAGGAGATTCAGCTGCTGGCTGAAAAGATCAGGGCCTTGGAAAGCTATGCCACTCCTGGGGTGGTTAATATGTCAAACATGGGGCTAGTGGAGGGGATTGTGATCCCGCAGAAATTTAAAGCGCCCGCGTTTGATCGGTATAATGGGAGTTCCTGCCCCGAGACTCATCTTCAGGCGTTTGTTCGCAAGATCTCTGCATACACCATGGACCAAAAGCTGTGGATGTACTTTTTCCAGGACAGCCTGTCTGGAGGCTCACTGGAGTGGTACACCAAGCTCAAGTCCTCAGATGTCAAGAATTGGCAAGATCTTGGGGACGCATTCTTTAAACAGTATCAGTTCAACGCTGATATGGCCCCGAGTCGTACCCAGCTGCAGGGTATGTCTCAAAAGAATAATGAAGGGTTTAAAGAATACGCTCAGAGGTGGAGGGAGTTGGCTGCCAGAGTGCAACCTCCACTAGTTGACAGAGAGATGTCTGATCTCTTCATGGGGACCCTGCAGGGGGCGTTTGCCGAGAGGATGGTTGGTTGTCCGGTGACCAACTTTTCAGATATAGTGGTGGCTGGTGAGAGAATCGAGAGCTGGCTGAAGCTCGGGAAGATTCAAGGGGGTAATGCTTCGTCGTCAGGGTCGAAGAAGCCCTTCAGTAATGGTCAGAGGAAGAAAGAGGGTGATACCAGTGCGGTATATGCTCAGAGAGGACCCAGTAGGGATCGTTACTTCCAGCACACTGCTGCAGTAACTATTCCTGCTGAGAATCAGAATCAGCCTGCACAGCAACAACAGCAGCAACCTCAGCAGCAAAGACAACCCTTTCAGCAGAGGCCTCAGAGGGCTGGTTATCAGGTGCGGGGAAGGATGAATGATAGGCAATTTGACAGGCCTCCTGTAACCTATTCCTTTTTGCTGAAGAAGTTGATAGATTTGGGGTTAGTACAGTTGAGGACTTTGGCACCTTTGAGACCTGATCAAAGGCCAGCCAATTATGATGAGAATGCCAAATGCGAATTCCATTCGGGTGCTCCCGAACATAACATAGAGAACTGCAAAGCTTTTAAGCATGTGGTTCAAGACCTGGTGGATTCGAAAGCTATCAACTTCGCACCATCTCCCAACGTCAATGCTAATCCCATGCCCACGCATGGTCAAAGGGGGGGGTGAATGCTATCTCTGAGGAGAGTAGGGTTGGGCTGTCTACTGTTGATCAGTTGAAGACTCCGTTGGCTGAGGTCAAACGGCAGTTGTTGTCGAATGGGGTTCATCCGGGCTGCGGTGTTGATTGTGCTGAGTGCACTATTTCTGTCAACGGGTGTGAATTGTTGAGAGGGACTGTCCAGGGTCTGATGGACGAGGGGAGTATTTTGATTGAGAAGGATGATGTGGGAAAAGAAGAGGTCTCCACCATAACAATATATTTTGATCCAGTGGATTTGTCTACTCTTGCTGAGGCGGCTCCAGTTACCATCACGGTACCTGGACCAATTCCGTATGACAAAGATGATGTCGTGCCATGGCATTATGGGGGGGAAGTATATTGTAATGGTGAGAAGGTGGAAGATCAGACTGTAAGTGAAACCACCGTGTCAAAGGTGGATAATGCCGGTCCCAGCGGTTTCACTCACAGTGGCAGATTGTTTGCACCAGATGCCTTGAGGGGAGGAGAAGGAGAAAAAGAGAAAAAAGAAAAGGCCGAGGCTTTAGCCAGGGCAAAAGGGAAAGCAGTGGTCGGTGATAGTACTTCAGTGGTGACACCGGCGCCGGTTGGGTCGGAAGAGAAGCTTGATGATGATGCAGAAGAATTCTTAAGGATCATCAAGAAGTCTGAGTACAAGTTGGTAGACCATCTGCAGCAAACTCCCTCCAAAATCTCGATTCTATCTTTGCTGTTAAGCTCTGAGGGGCATAGAGAGGCTTTGTTGAAAATTTTGAAGAAGGCCTATGTTCCTCAAGAGATAACGATAAACCAGTTAGAAACGGCCGTGTCTAACGTGCATGCCAGCCATGGGTTGGGTTTTACAGACATGGATCTGACTGTGGATGGGAGGAATCATAACCGGGCGCTACACATTGCAATGGAATGTAAAGGAGCCGTGCTTTCGCATGTGCTGGTTGATACTGGCTCCTCATTGAATGTGTTGCCAAAGAAGGCTCTGGCAAAGTTGAATTGTGAAGGGCTAATTCTGACACCCACTGATTTGATAGTGAGGGCGTTCGATGGGTCGAAGCGGGCCGTGTTCGGAGAGGTTGAGCTTCCTGTGAAGATTGGCCCGGAGGTGTTCAAGTCAACTTTCTACGTCATGGATATTCAGCCGGCATACAGTTGCCTGTTGGGTCGCCCATGGATCCATGCTGCTGGGGCAGTGACCTCGACTTTGCACCAAAAGCTGAAATATATTTGGGAGGGACAGGTTGTCACTGTGTGCGGAGAAGAGGACATCTTTGTCAGCCACCTGTCCTCATTCAAATATGTGGAGATGGACGGCGAAATCTGGGAGACGCCGAGTCAAGCGTTCGAAACCGTTAAGGTGGAGAATGCTCTGTTTGCAAAGGAAGAGGAAAAACCGTCCATTGCTTCATACAAACAGGCCGCCGAGGTGGTGAAGAATGGAGAGGCTCCTGGGTGGGGCAGGATGATAGATATCTCTTCAAAGAAGGACCGCTTCGGAGTGGGGTACCAGCCAGGCAGAGGCTCGTCAGGACAAGGCAGAGGACGTCGTACGTCAGTAACGTTCACTAGTGCCGGAATGCTGGATCCGGATCACATCTGCATGATGGGTGAGGAAGATGATAGTGACTGCGACATTGACCGGTGGATAAAGCCGTGCGCACCAGGGATGGGAATCCAGAACTGGAAGGCTGAAAAGATCATCCGGGTCACTCTGCTTGAAGAGTAATACTTTCCTGTTTTGATTTTATATGCATGAAAGCCATACGTGTTGCCCGACACGTAATGGTTCATTGTAAGGGCCGCCTCATGTCTAAATTTGCAAATTCGCATCATTAATAAAAGGATGTTTTTCAGTTAAAAGCGGTGTTCCCTGTTTTTCATTTATTTTTGCAGTTTAAAAATAAAAACAAAATAAAAATGGCAATGTTTTCATTTTTCTTTTTTTGATTTGACTCGTTCCGATTCTAAGCAATGCATGAATCAACATTCATGCAGATGCGATCATTCTTCGGATCTCATTGATAACAATCCTGTTACACCCTTGTATGACTTCGACAATCCAATCTATCATGCCGAAGAAGAAGGCGAAGAAGATTGTGAACTGCCAGGGGAGTTAGCCAGGTTGTTGAAACAATAGGAGAAGGTGATTCAGCCGCACGAAGAGCAGATTGAGGTGGTGAATCTGGGTACCGATGAGGTCAAGAAAGAGGTGAAAATCGGGGCTGCTTTGGAGGCGAGTGTCAAGAGCAGAATGGTAGTACTGTTGAAAGAGTATGTCGACATCTTTGCCTGGTCTTATCAAGATATGCCAGGGTTGGATACCGATATTGTTATGCACAAGCTACCGTTGAGAACAGAGTGTCCTCCAGTAAAGCAGAAGTTGCGCAGAACTCGACCTGACATGGCGATGAAAATTAAAGAAGAGGTGCAGAAGCAGTGGGATGCTGGTTTCCTTGCTGTCACTAATTATCCGCCATGGGTCGCAAACATTGTGCCAGTCTCGAAGAAAGATGAGAAAGTGAGAATGTGTGTGGACTACCGAGATCTGAACAGAGCTAGTCCGAAAGATGATTTTCCACTACCTCACATCGATGTGTTGGTAGACAATACAGCTCAATTCTCGGTGTTTTCCTTCATGGATGGATTTTCTGGCTATAATCAAATCAAAATGTCGCCAGATGATATGGAGAAAACAACGTTCATTACACCGTGGGGCACTTTTTGTTACAAGGTGATGCCATTCGGTCTCAAGAACGCCGGTGCTACTTATCAGAGAGCCATGGTGGCTTTGTTTCATGATATGATTCATCATGAAATTGAATGTTATGTTGATGACATGATAGCAAAGTCCCAAACAGAAGAGAGGCATTTGGTAGATCTGGCCAAGTTGTTCGACCGGCTGAGACAGTTCAGACTGAGGTTGAATTCGAACAAGTGCACGTTCGGAGTGCGGTCCGGTAAGTTGCTGGGGTTCATTGTAAGTGAGAAAGGAATCGAGGTTGATCCTGCGAAAGTAAAAGCGATAAGAGAAATGCCTGAACCGAGAACGGAGAAAGAGGTTCGTGGTTTCTTAGGTAGATTGAACTACATTTCACGGTTCATATCTCATCTAACAGCCACGTATGAACCTATATTCAAGTTGTTGAGAAAAGATCAAACGGTCAGGTGGAATAATGATTGCCAAGCGGCATTTGAAAAAATAAAAGAATATTTGCAGGAGCCTCCGATTCTGATGCCTCCTGTGGAGGGAAGACCGTCAATTCTGTACTTGACAGTCCTCGAGGGGTCTATGGGGTGTGTACTGGGGCAGCATGACGAGTCTGGTCGAAAAGAGCATGCCATATACTACCTTAGCAAAAAGTTTACCGACTGTGAAACAAGATATTCACTGCTCGAGAAAACTTGCTGTGCTTTGGTCTGGGCTGCTCGCCGACTAAGGCAGTATATGCTGGTTCATACCACTTTGTTGATTTCCAAGATGGATCCAATCAAGTACATTTTTGAGAAGCCAGCATTGACCGGACGGGTTGCGAGATGGCAAATGATTTTGACAGAATATGATATACAGTATACCTCTCAGAAAGCGATCAAGGGGAGTGTATTGTTTGATTACCTCGCCCAGCAACCCATTGATGATTATCAACCGATGAGTTTGAATTCCCTGATGAGGACATCATGTTTCTCAAATCGAAAGATTGCGAGGAACCAATCCCGGAGGAGGGGCCTGACCCTGAATCCGAATGGATTCTGATGTTTGATGGGGCCGTTAACGTGAATGGAAGCGGTGTTGGTGCTGTTTTGGTTACGCCGAAAGGATCCCATATTCCTTTTGCTGCCCGGCTAACATTTGAGTGCACCAACAACGTGGCTGAATATGAAGCTTGCATATTGGGGATTGAAGAGGCGATTGATTTGAGGATCAAGAGCCTTGTCATATATGGAGATTCAGCTCTGGTGATAAATCAAGTTAACGGAAAATGGTATACGCATCAATCTCATTTAGTTCCATACCGGGATTATACGAGGAGATTGTTGACGTTTTTCACCAAGGTGAGGTTGCATCATGTGCCCAGAGAAGAGAATCCTTTGGCAGATGCTTTGGCTACTCTGGCTGCCTTGATTAAGGTGCAGTGGTGGAATCAGTTCCCCAGTGTTGAAGTAGGTCGTCTGGATAGACCGGCTTATGTGTTTGCTGTTGATACAGCACCTGATGATGAGAAGTCGTGGTATTACGATATCAAGCGCTATCTGGAAACTCAAGAATATCCTGAGGGAGCATCTAAGAAGGACCGAAAGACTCTGCGGAGGTTGGCCATGGTGTTCTACCTGAATAAAGATGGGGTTTTGTACAAGAGGAATTTTGATTGGGTCTTGCTCAGATGTGTCGATGATAAAGAAGCAAGCCAATTGATGAAAGAGGTTCATGAGGGATCGTTCGGTACCCATGCTAGTGGGAATGCAATGGTGAAGAAGCTGCTGAGGGCAGGATATTATTGGATGACAATGGAGGCCCAATGTTTCAATTTCGTGCGGAAGTGTCATAAATGCCAGATTTATGCTGATAAGGTGCACATGCCTCCAAATCCGTTGAGCTTAATGTCGTCTCCATGGCCGTTTGCTATGTGGGGCATTGATATGATCGGGAAGATAGAGCCTACGGCTTCGAATGGGCACAGGTTCATATTAGTGGCTATTGATTACTTCACCAAGTGGGTGGAAGCAGCCTCTTATGCGAACGTGATAAAGCAGGTCGTTGCCAGGTTTCTCAAGAGAGATATCATTTGCAGATATGGGGTTCTCGAGAGAATCATTACTAATAATGGTTCTAATTTGAACAACAAAATGATGGCAGAACTGTGCCGGGAATTCAAGATTGAGCATCACAATTCTTCTCCCTATCGTCCGAAGATGAATGGGGCGGTTGAGGCAGCCAATAAGAATATCAAGAAGATTGTGCAGAAAATGGTGGTAACCTATAAAGACTGGCATGAGATGTTGCCGTTTGCATTGCATGGGTATCGAACGTCGGTGCGTACGTCTACTGGGGCAACTCCTTTCTCCCTGGTATATGGAATGGAAGCTGTGCTACCGGTTGAGGTTCAGATTCCCTCTTTGAGAGTCCTGATGGACGTAAAGTTGCAAGAGGCTGAATGGGTAAGGACCCGGTATGAGGAGTTAAGCCTGATTGAAGAAAAGAGGCTAGCAGTCATCTGTCATGGGCAGTTGTATCAGCAGCGGATGAAGCGTGCTTTTGACAGAAAGGTACGACCTCGGGTATATCACGTAGGTGATATGGTGCTGAAAAGGATCCTTCCTCCTCAAAACGATCGAAGGGGCAAATGGACACCCAATTATGAAGGTCCATTCGTGGTCAAGAAGGTCTTCTCTGGCGGAGCCTTGTTGCTAACGACCATGGATGGCGAGGATTTTCCGTCCCCTGTGAATGCGGACGCAGTTAAAAAATACTTCGTATAAAGAGACCCGCTGGACGAAAAGAATAAAATAGTCCAGGCAAAAATGGGCATCCCGGCGAACCAAAAAACAGAAAGAAAGGTTCGGGCAAAAATTAGGGATAAAAAGAAAAATTGTACACCCGGCAAGTCGAAAACCTGAAAAGGCGACTTGGGAAAAAAAGGGTATCCCGGTGGACTGAAAACCCGAAAGGGCGGTCCAGGCAAAAGAGGGATTGAAACGAACAACTGCGTCTAGCATGATCGTTTGTGCTTTGGTTAAGGCATCATGGATAATACCCGGTAGGGATCAATTGAAAACGTCTTGTTCAGAAGGCAGAAAGCGTGGAGAGTTTGAGGACGTATGGGGTGTAACCGAGTTGGAACTCGATGAGATCACGGGTTTCACATTGCCATTAGGATAGATTTTTCCTTTTGTGCGCAATTACCTCTTTTCAGGAATTGCTTCCTTTGTATTGCTCAACTTGAGCCACACATTTCTCAATCAATAAAATGCATATTCAGTCAAATAATTTTGTTTTTGTTTTTCATTACCGCTTTGATTGCAAAAACATACGATTATTGTGATAAAGAATCTTGCATTTTAAGACATACATGTCCCTTCCAATGCATGTTTATAAGATTGAAGCTTGAAATCTTATTCGGAAGGTTGAGTGACCCAAGTGTTGAAATCTTGACACGCCTGGGGCACGGTTTTATCTAACGATCTGTTTTGCAGGTACTGTTAGGCAGGTTCACTCACTTGCAGGTTGTGATGTGGAAGCTGTTGACGAAACAAATCCCCATGAAGTCCAGTCAGGGACGAACGAATAGAAGAACGGTGGAAAAGACAGCGAGACGTACGACGGTCCTTGGAATTAATCAAGAAGACTCTTCAAAGTCTGAAAATTGGAAAGTCTGTATAAGTCCCAGGAGTTCGCTCTCCGTCAAGCGCGGCGCGACTGGGAATACAAGATGATGGAGCAGAAAAGGTCCAGACAAGTCGGGATGTGTATCCCCAAGCAGAGTCGTGAGGACTAAATCCCCGGCAGATCCAAGGTCTGTGGGTTCCCTAGCAGGGTTAGGATGGTTATCCCCAGCAGGTTTTAGATCAATATTCCCCAGTCGCCAGGCCTGAAGGTGGCAATTTCCCCAGCGGAAGTATCTGTGTGCGGTTGTTTCCCAAGCGGAGTCGGGATTGTTATATCCCCCAGCAAGTCAAAGACAGTTGTATCCCCACAGAGTGCAAAGGAGGCTATCCCCGGCAAGGGTTGCCTTTTCCCAGCAGCAGCGATATTCCCCAGCAGGGTGGAGATCGGAGTATTGGCGAGTTCCTCAGCAGAGTGTCTCGAGCTCCTCAGGAGAATCCCTTGAGGGGGATGCCTTTTTATACATTCATCATAAAAAAAATAGCATAGCATGTTGCATAATAAATCGCGTAGCATTTCCATAGTTGTGGAGCATTACGCAGAAAAATCAATCATGCATCATATTGCAAGCATAGGCTAGTCTCGGACCGTGGTTACCGTTTGAGAAGTGGTTGCCTGGGGGTGAAGGTGTTGCTTCGAGGAGTCCAGCATCATGGTTTCAAATCGAAGGTGTTCCCCAGTAGTGCGATACTGGAGGAAGTTTCTGTCGTGCGAGACAGCAGTTGGAAGATGTTACTCTGAGGAGTCTAGCATATGTTAGATCAGTATTCCCCAGTAGTGCGATACTGGAGGAAATTTTCCGTCGAGCGGAGACGGAAATGAAATCAAAGGACGTTACGCGATCAGCGCGACTATCGGGGTTCAAATGGAGAAAAGGAAATGTTGAGGCATTTTCTGGAGATCGGGGTTCAAATGGAGAAAAGGAAATGTTGTGACATTTTCTGGAGATCGGGGTTCAAATGGAGAAAAGGAAATGTTGTGACATTTTCTGGAGATCGGGGTTCAAATGGAGAAAAGGAAATGTTGTGACATTTTCTGGAGATCGGGGTTCATACGGAGATTGGAGTTGAAGATTATATCCGGGATGAGGTCCTTAGGATTATCTTCTGTTCATGTGTCACCTTAGACTTTGGCTGAGGCCAATGGAGGTCGTTATGGGTGTCTTCTGAAGAAGAGATGCACATGTTACCTTCCTTTTGTGAAGGTGTACCCTCTGATATGTCGCCATCAGAGTGGTGTTTGGTGTTATTTCCGATGTTGCCAACGGAATTATCACAAGAAAGCGGAGAATGGGGTTCAAATGGAGAAAGGGAAATGTTGAGGCATTTTCTAGAGAACGGGATTCAAATGGAGAAAGGGAAATGTTGAGGCATTTTCTGGAGAACAGGGTTCACAATGGCGATCACAAGTTATCGTCAGGCGACTGGGGTTCAAATGGAGATCGGGGTTCATTATGTTGGCAAACAAAATTTCGGGGTTCAAGAAAACGAAAAATAGAAAAATTTCCGGGGTTCAAGAAAAATAAGAAAAAAGGAGAGAAATAATAATCCCCAGCGGATGTGTGGTGTTCAGGCCATGGTTATCCCTGTGTTGCCATTTATTTTGGTATCCAGGTCGACATTGTTGTTTCGGTGATCAGGCCGACTTTCTCCGTACCAGACGGATTTTTGTTTCAAGATTGTTTCTTTGCCGATTCTGACAGGCGTTGTTAATTATTTTCCCATCAGAGTGCAAATTGTTCGTCTGTTCTTGGTATTCAATCACTCTTCATCCTGGTCATCTGAAAGCCGAGGCTATTCATATCGACAGGTTCACAGTGGATTGAATAGGGGCAGCTGTAACACCTCAAAATTTGCCCTCCTCTCTTGGGACTAGCTTAACATATTGCATATCATTTTTTAGGTCATTAAGCATTGCATATTGCATATCATGTGGTAACATTGTGCAAGTCCTCCTCCTAAGTCTTGGTCAGAAGATGAGAGGTTGGGATTCAAGCCTGAGGATTTATGGACTGATCACCAACTATCTGAGGATGTGGTGGTACAAATTAGGGTTTCATGGTTTCTCAAGGAGATTGGTCTTCATCTTGGTTGAAATGGTACATCATCATCATCATGGTCTTGTTATCATCCAAGAGATTCAAGTGATTGATCAGATACCTTGAGATTAGGGTTTTGACCACTGGTCAACCCTAATCATCTGCATTGGGCCAATCAGGGCTTGGCAAGGAGATGGGATCTATAGTGGATATGGGGATTATCATGTGATTATATTGAGCTTATGGAAGCTAGGGTTTCATCATTGAGCCATTTCATCAGGAGTTTGAGGCTCAAGTGGATCAGTGCATAGCCAAATTCATCTATCAATCAAAAAAGTCAAATGTGGTCAACTGTGCCTGAAATGATGGATTTGGAGGTGGGAGAGAGTTGGATACACTTCATTCATGTCTAGACAAGTTTCATTTGACATTTCAAACATCAAGAATGGAGAAAATAAAGTCAGGAGAAAACTTTCCAAAAATAGAAGGTGACCTATAATTGAAAGTTTCCAAAAATGGAAAGTTTTTCATCTCAAAATTACATGTCCAAAAATGCTTCAAATGAAATTTTGTTCAACATGAAAGTTGTAGATCTTGCTCTCACCTTTCCAAAAAGTCCAAGAACATGAATTTCTCATGTGTGGTTGGCAAGTTATGATCAAATCATTTTTCAGAAAATGCCTAAATTCAAAGTGGCATAACTTTCACATGGAATGGCCAAATTGAGTGATCTTTCTTTGAGCAAACCACATTTTACATGTACTTTCATGATGCATGATCACATTTCATCAAAAAACATCATGGCAAAAAGTCATTTTTCAAGTGATTCCTTTTGTATTTTTGGTGTGGAATGGTGAATTTTCAAATTACATGGATTTGGCATACAAAGCTCATTCTAACACATTCCAAATGACATTTAGAACTTGTTTGCATTGGCTTGGCACTGTTACATTGCCTAATTTGCAAAAGGACATTTTTGCCTTTTCACATGAAAACTCATTTTCACTAATTTCACTTCATTTGCTAATTGTGATTAAGAAATGGATTAAGCATGTGGTATAAGATGTTAATTGTAACAGAATTGATAAACACACTTCACATTTTCAAATCTAACCAATTTTCCCTCCAAAAACCTCTCAATTCTCCAAACTTTTTCCACACATTTTTCATCATTTCTCATCAAATTCTTCATCAATTATGCTGGTTCTTATTTGATCCACGCTCTACAAGTGTTGGTGCACAACTGTTTCATCCAAATCGTGGCAAAGGAGTGAAGAATTGGAACTGTTGCATTCAAACTCATCCATGGCATCTTCACGATTCTCGGATCTAAAGCATCATTGAGCTGAGCTGCTTGTTGCAATCAACTTCCCTATCATAAATCTTCATCTGTTTCACCTTTTTGGACATTGAGGAGCACGAATTCGCATCTGCCATCATCAAGAGGTTAGTTTTCGAATTCCTTAATTGCTTGAATTGTGATGTGGCTTAGATAGATCTCTCAACGTAGAATGCAATGCTGCTTGTGGTTTTGAATTTGGTTGAGTATCGAGAGAGAAATCTTGATTGGAAGTTTGATGTGCAAACCTATTTTTGCTCGATCCGCTTGATATGTTGAGAGTTAGGTTAAATGCTTGCCATATCCATGATCTAGGTTGAAAGATGAACACATTGATGTATGGCACGTTGATTTTGGTTGAGATTTGCTCATTTTGCATTTTCTGGAATTTTGGTAATGTTCTTGATGAAGAACACGAGGCAGAACGCGTTTGATCTGAATTTCTTCATTTCGTTTTGAATTTTCTGTTTCCCGCTACCAGCAACCACTCACACGTTGCCACTTCATTTATTTAAACGACCGCGTTTTGGCTCTCGTTGCAATATTTACAAAACTGCCATTATTTCAATTAATTTCATTTCATTTCTTTTTCTTTTTCATTTTTCATTTCATTTTCATCACATAACTTCAAAAAATCATAAGTGATTCATTTTTTGTCCAAATTTGATGAGACTTTTTGCATTGTTCTCCTTGTGATGTGTAGTTTTTTATGGTGATTTTTATCATTTTTGTGTACGTGTGGAAAAATAAATTGCCTAGGGTTTGGTTGAATGTGTCCAATTTGTGTATGCCATGCCATTTCACTCATAAAATGATGATGTTTCCATAGAAATGCTTGAAATTTTATATGCCTATTCTTGACTCTTTGCTGGTGATTTTGATGTATAGTTTGCAATTTTTGGATCCCTGGTTGATGAGATATGAATTTTTGATTAGAGGTGTGACAATTTGTGTCACACCATGCTTGGTGAATTTCATGATTTTATTTGATGTGCTTAGGGACATTGGATTGAGCCAAATATTTGCATGATTGAGCATATGGATGATAAGATCACATGTGAATTTTTCTAGATTTTTTGATGGCATTTCCTATTTGATTGGGATTTTCTCTTCTGCTTGGTCATTTGGTGATTTTTTGTGACACATGTTGGCATTTGATTTGTGAAATTCTGGTCATTAATTGGATGGATGTGAAATTTGACATGTGAATTCTAGACACATTATAGGTCATTGTGGTTTTGATCCCATTCATTTATCATGTTTTGTCACTGTTTTATGATTGATGGAAGTTGATGCTTGTTTTGATGCCTTGTGTTGGCTTGTTTGAATTTGTCTGGACTTTTTGATTTTCATTGACCTACTTCCCTTAATCCAAATGAGCTGAAATTTGATATGCTATTCATTGAAGGTGTTCTGTTTAGACTTGAATTTTTGTGGAATTTATTGAAATGTTTTGATAATGTTTTGATTGAGATTATTCTGTTAGGTCCTTTGAGGTTGCAAATTGCATGTTTTGTGCCTTTTCTTTTATGAAATGATGATAATGAATGATATGAGCATGGGACCAATGGGATTTGTTTCTAAATTGATTGATTGTGATTTTGGATGATTTTCACTTGCTGTTTTGGATTTTTCATCTCCTTTTGACCCTAGGCTTGTCCTAGTGGTCTTGTTTCTCATATTTGAGTTTGGCTTTTCAGGTTGAGATGCAAATGCCTTAAGGAGATTGCTTCAAGTTAATTGAGTTTGATTTGGTTAATTGTTGTGGACTAACTTGTTTTATTTTGTAGGATGCTTGGCTCACTTGAGTTGATTGTGCTTTGCACATTGCATTGTTTTTTGACTGTTGGCTTTTATACTGTCTGTTTTGCTTTTGTGATTGGTATACTGATTGTATTTGATTGATTTCAGGTACATTAGTTGCTAATAGTTCCTTGAGAACTTGCTTGCTGTTGCTTGGTTGTATAAACCAATTGAGGTAGACTCTCTTGTCTCCATGTAGTCTGGAAGACCTGGCTTGTTATTTAGCCAGGCAACTGTCTGAAGTCCTCCTTAAGAGGCGATGTTTGTGATTGTTTAACTTTGTCCCCAAACAGGAAAAGACCTTGATTAAGGCCATTGGCAGAACCCAAGGGATGTGCAATCCATCCCCTGCTATTCTTGTTGAGTCGTCCCTCTGCTCACACCACTGTGTTGATGCATTGGGACATTAACCCAAGATCTTGTACAGTTGTACAGTTGAGTCAGAGTCATGAGTGTAGAAGGGTTCCCACTTTCTGAACCCACACTCCTTTGTCTGAAGCTCTCCCAGGTCAGGGATAAGAGCTGTGAAGTCTAATCTTCACTCACCTTTCATCAGCTTCACCCTGACTCTCAATGTCAGGGTTAAGAGCTAACACCACCCTTGTACAAATGACTTGCCTTGGCAGTCTGACCCTTTGTTTGAGCCCACTTTTGACTGGATATAGTGTGTGCTAAATGTGAAATGTTTGCTTTATTTTGCTTATGCTTGCATGCTTGCTTTCCCTGGTTAGGATTAGCTTGCTGTTGTGCAAGTAGATAGAGAACCATAACATAGGGCAATGATGCATGATAACACCTAGGCTCGAGTCCAGCTCCCTAGTAGTGTGTCTCCCTTTGTATCTGGTTAGAATTTTTTTCCCGTTCAGGGGAACTACGTCGCCCTGATCCTCATACCAGATGAGGTACGTAGGCAGGAGACCGTGCGAGGTCTCTCCGGGCACTTTGTTTTCTTTATGTGTGTGTGCTTGACAGTTATAGGCTCGAGTTCCCGACTCCCTATTAACTTGTTTGGTTGTTGTGTGCTTGGAAGCTGATATAAGTCCAGTGATTGGCATTCGGGTTCCAGTGTGGGTTTGTTTGGTTCGGAAGCTGATGTAAGTCCAGCGATTGGCGTTCGGGTTCCATGTTTGCCATTTTTGTGTGGAGTCTGACATAAGTCCAGCGATTGGCAGTCGGTTTCCTGTGTTTGTGTGTGTCTTGTTTCGGCGTGCGTGAGCCGAACTACGGCAGCTCTGATTCTCGTTCCAGACGAGATACGTAGGCATAGGACGCGATGTCCTAGTGAGCCCTCTTCCCCCTTTCTCACCTGTGTTGTTTTCGGTGTGTGTGTGTGATGTGTTTGTTTTAGCAACTTTTTTTTTCTATCTTTGAGCGTGGATCCCGTCGAGTACGACGGACGTGAGGGGTGCTAATACCTTCCCCTCGCGTAACCGACTCCCGATCCCATTCTCTTTGGTCGCGAGACCATGCTTTTTCCAGGTTTACTTCGAGCGTTTCCTTTCCCTCTTTTGGGATAAATAACGCACGGTGGCGGCTCTGTGTTGTTTTTGTTTTAGCCCGCCGGTTGTTTTTCGCGGATGCGACAAACCTAATCTGACTATGTCAGCCTCTTCCAGAGTTCTCCCACCAACATCGACCATACTCTTGTTGGCCTTTGTCATGTTCTAGTGCCATTGCACACCACTTACGACTTTGGTCGATGCCCGCCTCGTAGAAAAAGAAAAGTATGATTTTTTTTTCTTTTGTTTGTGTATTGGAATATTGTAAGGAGTTCCTTTTGAAGACTTATACAAATATATAACTATAGTGGATGATTTTCTAAGGAATATAGGAACTAGATGTACCCTTGGTTGATAAGGGAAACTAGTATTATTCTTCTATGTCTTTTATCTTTATGTATTTAATTTTCTTCACTTTTCATTCATATTAAAGTAGAAGTCAATCATGTGATTCCAGTAAAATCGTAAGTTAAGAAATGTTTCATAATCGATTAGACATGTAATTTTTCTTTTCTAATTAGTCATAACTACTTTTTAATTGATTAATCACTTTTCGGGATTGGGTTTTATAATAAATATGAAATAGAGAAAGAGATTTAAAAGGTTTACATCAATAATTACTCTTACTTATTTTACATACTACTTGTAAAAGAAAACTAAAATACTTAAACGCAATATCAAGCGAGATTTCACATCTTTAAATCCTTTTGATGTTGATCTTTGAATTTGATTTGTCTTGTTTTTCTCTCAACATTGAAACTTGATCAACTTTGTCATTTGATAGCTTCTTGTCTGGTGATTCTTATTATTAATTTTTCATTGTTATGTTGTCATCATCAAAATCTTAAAATGCTTTAACTTTCATAACACATAAAACCATATTTGTTGGATCAAGTAGTATATTCATCCAAACCCCATATCGGGTAGTACGAAGAAAATAAAATTTGAGTATTCTTATAAATATGGATAATTAGTTTGAGTTTATTCACAACAACAAAATATAGTCTTTTTTGTGTATTGAGGATTTGGGCAGTTGTGTGTCTAGAGAGGGTTTATAATTTTTCCGTACAAAAATTATTGTTGGGAGGGTTTATAATTTTTTCGTCCGAAAATTGTAAATTGTACTTGAGAGGGTTTGCAATTTTCCCATGAAAAACTTGTAGTTGAGAGAGGGTTTGCAATTTTCCCATGAAAAACTTATAGTTGAGAGAGAGTTTGCAATTTTTTCTATTCAAAAATTGTAATTTGGAGGGTTTATAATTTTCTCTTGAAAAATTGCAATTATATGAGAGGGTTTATAATTTTTTCATTAAAAAAATTAAAAGTTGAATAATGAGTTTGTGAGTTTTGTTTTAAAAAGTTGTCATCTTTTCTTCTTTTGTGGGTATGCTTCCGCGTGCGTAGAAAATTATTTTTTTGTATTTTCTCAACAACTGGTATCGGAGCTAAGATTCCAATTAAGGGAGGAAAGAAGAGTAAGAAAAATTATAATAAAAGGAGGAAGAAGAAAAGGAGAAAGAAGAAAAAAAAGATTGAAGAGTAATAATTTTACAAATGTCGCTACTTATTATAATGATCTTAAACGCTTTGAAGATGGAGATGATGAGAAAGTGAATATATGTGAGACTTTGGATGAATGGAGAATTTGTTTGATCAAATAGTATATTCATCCAAGTCCCACATTGAGTAGTATGAAGTGAATGTGCAAGAAACACAAGAAAGAGGGGTTTGAATTGAGTTTCTGTATTTAAAATTTTTTTGCAACCTAATATCTCAAACATCAAAGATAATGATAAAAATAAGAACATAAATATTTTTATCCCGGTTCGCTGTAAACGAAGTTACTTCCAGTCCACCCGTATGAGTGATTTCGCCTTCTAAGTAAGGACATAACCCAATAATCCAACTGATTATACAACTCAAAGACCAAATGCCTAAGACTTCTTGAGAATTCTAACTATACCCTAGTCTTTCAAGGCAATACAACTTAAAGACTAACCGTCAATGACTTATTGAGAATTCTAACTAAACTCAGTATCTCAAGAAAATTAACAATTATTAATCAAATAAATTGTGTTTATAAAGATGCTTTTTACTAAGCTGAATACACACAATGAAATCCAGGTTTACACCAAAGAATATTTGAAATGAAGCTTGATGTGATTCTTCAATCTTTTATATCTTGAAGATGATTTTTTTTAAAGAGTTTTCTTCATCATGAAGTTTATTCACTCTTCTGTGAAAACACCTTTTATATGTATATGGTACTCTTCTTCTTAATCAACCATCCTTCTTAGTTTCATAAATCCTTTGACCTCTTTATAAATAAGACTGTTGGATAATAGGATTAGAACAATCTTTAAGGCACAATGCAGTTGTAGAGTAGATATGTTCAACTGTAAATTATGGGTAGTAGGTGGAAAATATTTTATAGCCGCTTGAAGTATAGTACTATTGAGTTAAGGTTGACTTGAACTATACATAAGAACTATTCACCTATTTTAATAATCTATAATATTGTATTTGCATACGAGAGATTTAACACATGTTCAAAGTTCATAGCCTTGAAAAAAAACATCAAAGTCTAATGAGAAAATGAGGCTTGAATAAATCAAAGTGCATAAGAGACGTCTATTTCAGAAGTGTTGATTGGTGATAACTAGAGTTGACTATAAATTCAGAATGTTCTCAAGCATTGCTTTATTTCAGATTCTGATGATCTCTAGTTTTCAGAAACTCTCAATATCAGAGTTCAGAGTCTCATTATCCAGAGTCTACCTAGGATCACATTTCAGAGTTTGATTTGAATAACTTTGTCCAGCATCATGGTTTATTCAGAGCTATCTTCACTTAGCTTCTTTCTTGATCAGATTTAGCCTTCACTTCACTTTAAGTATGCTCAGAGCCTGCACACTCAACAAACTATTAGAAAACATAATTGTTCTTTTATACTTTGTTATCATCAAAACTTAAGGATAGTTGTAAAACCAAACTTGTTCTAACAATCTCCCATTTTTTATGATGACAAACATTATAACTTTGATGAATTTTTTTAACTTTTTGACAAAGCAAATAATCAACTAAAAATCATAGTTAGGTTTGAAAGCTCCCCTGAATTTTAGACTACAAATTTTCTCAACTTATCTTTAGAGAATGAGGTTTGTAAGCTCTCCCTGAGTTTAAGACTTAGAAAATTTTGATTCACAGTGAATTAACCAATAAATCAAAAATCATATATTTTCCCCCTTTGTCATCAGTAAAAAAGAATGTGATAAAATGAGAACTAGACTTTTTATAAACTGAATAAAAGGATTAAAAATATATATAGATAAATCATCACGATTACACAAATCATCGCCATGCATTAATCATGTCACTTTGCTCATGCATATCATTTATCTTACATATCATGAAGCCTTGAAAAACAGAAAAGAAAAACTAAAATGCAGTCTTTATTGGCACCTCCAATAAAATCAAAGTTCAACCTCGGTTGACACCCTGTAAAGCCCAATCATCATTGGCATACTTAAAAACCCAATTCAGCTGTAACTCGGAACCATGATTTCGATTAACAAATCCAATCGTCATTGGTACTTTAAATTATCAATCTTAATCCCTTTTGACAAAAAACATCAGGCCTTGCATACCCCTTACATACCACAAAGCTCAATTATACTGAACTTTTGCATATAGTAATCATCATTACATAGCATTGCATCTCTAAAAAACGTGTAGCATATCCATCAAGACGGAGCACTACGTCATACAAATTCAAACATGCATACAAAGCATAAGTCATACTTGGTACCTTGCACGAAAGACCCAAATTAATCCCTGATTAAGACAATAATGGACCTCCGAAAAGAATATTACCAATACAAATTCCTAGTTGATATTCCCAAAAAATTCCCCATGAAGTCTTACCAATACAAAGTCCAACTTCGGTTGGCACCCCGCAAAAGTCCAACTTCGATTGGCACCCTGTCAGAGTCCAACTTCGGTTGGCACCCCGTAAAAGGCCAACTTCGGTTGACACCCTGTCAAAGTCCAACTTCGGTTGATACCCTACCAAATTCCGACTTCGACTAACACTATTTCAAAGCCTAGTTCTCGTCTGGCAAATCATTTCAAAGCCCGACTTCCGTCTGGAAAATCATTTCAAAAGCCCAGTTCCTGTTTGGAAAATCATTTCAAAGCCCAGTTCTCGTCTAGAAAATCATTTCAAAAGCCCAGTTCCCGTCTGGAAAATCAATTCAAAGCCCAGTTCTTATCTGACAAATCATTTTAAAGCCCGTCTCTCGTTTGGCAAATCATTTCAAAGCCTAGTTCCTGTCTGGCAAATCATTTCAAAGTCCAGTTCCCTTCTGACAAATCATTTCAAAGCCCAGTTCTCGTCTGGAAAATCATTTCAAAGCCCAATTCCCGTCTAGAAAATCCTTTCAAAACCCAGTTCTCATCTGGCAAATTGTTTCAAAGCTAGTTCCCGTGTGGCAAATCATTTCAAAGCCCAGTTCTCGTCTGGCTAATCATTTGAAAGTCCAATTCTTGTTTGGAAAATCATTTCAAAGCCCAGTTCTCGTCTGGAAAACCATCTCTAAGTATAGTTCTCGTCTAGCAAATCATTTCAAAGTCCAGTTCCCGTCTGGAAAATCATTTCAAAGTTTAGTTCTCGTATGACAAACCATTTCAAAGTCCAGTTCACGTATGGAAAATCGTTTCAAAGACCAGTTCTCGTATGTCAATTAAAGAAAGAAAAATCTAATTCCTATTTGGTAGTCAATTCTCGTCTGACAGTTAGTCTGAAACCCAATTCCCGTCTGGAAAACCATTTTGAGGTCCAATTCCTGTCTGGCCATCCGAAAAATCTAGTTCATGTCTGACAAATAATCCAAGACCAGTTCCCATTTGGAAAATTAATCTCTTTCCTTAGTTCTTGTCTAGTCGTCAGTTGTCGTCTGCAGGTTTACTTTCAAAGTCAGTTCACGTCTGGCAATAAATTCTTCCATCGCCTTTTGCAAGTAGTCTCTGACTTTTTCACGAGAAGGTTGTATGTATTTTCCTTTTGCAAATTATATCTACACTCTTTATACTTGCCTTTTGCAAGTAATCAATCAATCCTCATACCTTTGTGGAATCCTGCGGAAATATCTCAACTACCAATACCTGTCAAAGCTCATTAGTGGAGGCAAAACAAAAATCATAAACATTTATACCTATCTATTCTCTTTGGAGTGCAAATTTTTAGGTCTTTATATTTAATCCTCTTCCACCTCGAATATTTGAAAGTCGTTATTATTCATACCTTTAAGTTTAAGAAGATTAAATATGGGCAACTATCATACCCCAAAATTTATCCTCTCATTTTATTTTTTACTTGGCTTATGACTTTATTCATATGTAGTACATTTAGGAAGCATTTATATTATTCATCATGCATATGTAGGTTTCATTCATTTTATTTGCATACATTGTATATTTCATCATTCCATCTTCATTTACAATAATTAAGTCAAAGGCTTTTTAATGATGATGGTTTGCTTAATCAGGAAGTACTTTGAATTTGGATAATTGAAAGTAAATAAGTGGTTGACTTTTGGTCAATAGGGTCGACACAGTTGACCAGACATTTGACCGCTATCCTAGACATTCCTAAACCTATTCATCCTCCTTCTCCAAGTCATTACATCGCGTACAAAAAGAACGTAACATGTGCATGTCATATCATGATTTACAAAAAGATAGAATTCCTATTTGCATCCAAAGTATGGTTTTGAATCGCTTTGTGTATTTGAATCGAAATGCTTAAATTAAACCATCAAGAACACATTTCACATTTTTTACATAACCTGTATTGTAAGTCATTGAACCTAACTTGCATTTTTGTTTTTTCGATACATTTTCAATTTCTAAGTGATTCACTAAGTCACTTTTCACTTCATGGGTAAATTCCCTAAGCATTCATTGGAATTAATTTCCACACATACACTTTGAGTCACAATTCCCTTTTTATTTGCGGTCTTTCAATCCATATACATAAAGTTTAAAAGTCACTAAAAAGTGTCTTTACATTTACATAACTTCACTTTACGTCACTTTATGTTATTACAAACATATTACATAGTTTCCATACACAAAAGAATAAAAATAATTCCAAATTCTTCAATAGTCTTCATGCATACTCCATTCTTGACCATTCTTGTTCATGCTCCATTTACCATGTACCATGTTACAAAGAAATTAATAAAAACAAGTTAGAAATTACACTCAATTGTAAAATTCAGCACTTACATAATACATTCAAATTCATATTAATGAACAAAATTCAGCATCATGGGCATTTACAAATACACATGAAAATCCATCTTAAATTCATATCATTCACTTTTAAAATTCAGCACATGCACATACATTCACATCATATAATCTACTTTTAATATATAAAAGTTAATTACCACCATAATTACTTAATTACCCTAATTACAATCCATAATACAACTAATTTCATGTTCCTATAAGTAATTTCGTACTAAACTCTATTTAATACTCTAACTAACTCTACCATTTTACAATTTAATAAATTTGCCGTTATTTGAATATTAAAAGTAGATTATATGTAAAGTTGTTCCCAATTAAATGCAGTAATGAATATAAAAAATATTTAATTTTTTTATTATTAACATTACAACTAAAAATTGAAAAACTAATTGACGTCTATTACATTTTACTTTTGACTAATCATCTGTAATTTAACTTAATTTTTAATTTTTATTCACATCAAATTTACAACTATTTATTTCCTAATGATAATATAAAATTATAACATTCATATGTGAACTAAATTGAAATATTTATTAACAATAAAAATTTAATAAAAAATTTAATCAAATTATAATAAAACAATTTCTCTACATTTTCATTTAACCATTAATATTATTATTTATCAAAAAAGTATAAATAATGAATATAATGTCATTTTAAAAATTAAATAATGAATATCATAAATAGCTAAAAATTTCATAATTTACGTTATTATTCTTAACTGAATAATGCATATGAATAATAAATATATTACTTTATTTCTAAATATTAACAAAATTAATACATATAAAATTTTATTTTAAATATTAATAGTACATAATAAAATGTTACACAACAAAATATTTTATTTTTATAAATAAATTAATAAAGATGGATATTAACATTATTATAAACATTTATATCATTTAAAAAAAACTCATGAAATAAGGACAATAAATATAAGAGACTATTTTTTAAATCAGGAAAGAAAATTGATGAATAGATGGACCTGAGTTGCACATTTTCATGAATATAATAATAAAATTTTATAATGGTTTAAGATTTATTATCACTCACAACTCATACCGTTTAAAACGGATTGATATGGTTGTTTACTTACATATTAAGTAATTGACTAATTTAATTTTTTCATAATTAAGAGTTAATATTCATTTATTATTATGACAACCATATTTTACACGTTTAATAATTATTTTTATTATAATTAACGGTTCATTGGATTCCAATTACATTATAATTTGCAATTTATAATCAATATACATGGTTTACTTATATTATTATTATTATTATTATTATTATTATTATTATTATTATTTGATACATATTCATATCAATTTTTTTTAAATATAACATAGGAAATAATCAATATAAAAAAGATCATTTTGTACAAAATTTTATTCATATTTACAAATAATTATATTTATTCTTTTTATAATCAAAATAATATTCTTCATATTGTTGGTAAATTACAAATATTAAACATAGATATTAGATGACTATAATCAATATTTATTAAAATTAATGCATCACCATGTAGCATATATTATACTATATGAAGGCCATTAATTAAAGTATTAAAATAAAATTCATTTGAATCATAAAAAATTAATTTAGTCTATCTAAAAAAATGTTTATTTATGATACTAATAAATAAACTGAATCTTGATAAAATATTTACAATAAACTACAATTATTATTTTTTCTTTTTTTGGAGAACCACTAATATATTTAAAGTTGTTCACAAATTAAATTCAATAATGAAAATAATAAAAATTTATTTTTTTTGTTATTACTCTAAATTTAAAATTACATATTAATAAAAATATGTTATTTTATTTCACATGAACAAAAAAAATCATATAATATTGTATCCCAAGTATTAATAGCACATGATAAAATGTTACATAAATTAATTTTATTCCCTATAAAAATAAAAATAAATCTGTCACTAATAATCAAAAAGAGTCAACTATTTTTAAGACAAAAAACCTAATAAATCATTATAAAAAGGTATTGAAAACATTAATGTTATAAAAAGTATCGGCATAATTAAAAAAAACAAATGTTGATAAAATATTACAATAAATTATATTATTAATCAAAAAAATATAAATAAAATATTGTTTATGGGGACGAAAAAGTCATAAATGATTGTAAAAATTGAAAAAATTATGTCATCAAAATTATTTCCATCATTGAATTTTTTTATAAAAACTAAATAATAAATAATTTAATTTGTTATTATTAACATTATTATTTAAAAAATAAAAAATGCGTATGAATAATAAATATATTATTTTATTTCTTATCATAAAAAAAAATTAATACATATAATATTTTATCCCAAATATTAATAGTACTTAATAAAATGTTACACAAATAAAATATTTTATTTTTATAAGTATTTTATTAAATACGTGTATTATTATTATTATAAACATTTAAATCATTTAAAAAAAATAAAACTCATGAAATAATGGCAATAAATATAATAGACTATTTTTTAAATTATGAAATAAAATCAATGAATGGATGGACTTGAGTTACATATTATATTGAATAAAATAATAAAATTTTGTAATATTTTAACGTTCATTATAACTCATAACTCATACATTTTAAAACGAATTGATAATGTTGTTTATATACAATTTCATCATAATTAAGAATTCAATTGGATTCTAATTGCATTATAGTTTAGAAATAATATTCCTTTATTATTATGACAATCACCATTTGCATTATATTATTATTATTATTATTATAAATATTCATATCAGTTTAGTTATATATTATTATTATTATAAATATTCATATTAGTTTGTTTTAAGTATAACATAAAAAATAATCAATGTAAAAGAGATCAGTTTGTACATCATTTTATTCATCTTATAATTAATTATATTTATAATTTTTGATAATCAAAATAATATTCTTCATATTGTTTTTAAATTGTAAATAATAAATGACTAATTAAATCATATTCAACCAAATGTATATATTTTTAATTATTATAAGAATTAGATATAAATAAAAACAAATATTAATAAGATTAAATATTTTTCATTTATATAGATATAAATAAAAACAAAAGTTATTATAAAAAATATTCTATAATCAATTTTATTAAAATGAATTCATCACCCTTTGACGTATATTATAGTTATATGAACATTGCTTCCCCATAATTAAAATATTAAAATAAAATTCATTTGAATCATAAAAAAATAATTTAGTCTTTATAAAAAAATATAATGTATGTTTGTAATACTAATAAAAAAATCGAATCTTGATAAAATATTTACAATAAACTATATTTAAAGTTGTTCACAATTAAGTTAAATAATAATAATAATAAATTTTTAAATTTTATATTATTACTAAAAATTGAAAAATAACAACACATAATAAAATATTACAAAAATAAAATATTTTCATTTTATAAATACCTTAATAAAAATGTATATTATTATTATAAATATTTATACCATATTTTTAAAAATATAAGACATGAAATAATGATAATAAAAATATTCATTTATTATCATCACGATTTCATTCATATTTTAATATGGTGGAGGTACATTGTTATACATAAGTTAAAATGTTAATAGTTTATCGAGTTGTAAAGTTCAGATTATCACTCATGGTTGATATTTTATTTTTCCATTAGAATGGAGAAGATGATCCAATGGTTTATCCTGATGAGTTTGAAATGCTGTTGAATAAGAAAATGACTTTTAGAGTTAAGGTGCAGCCAACGTTTTCCCAAGCGTCTGTTTGGAAGCTTTGTGATGATGAAGCCTTTGTTAAAGAGATTGAAAATGACTACATAGTAGAAGACGTATAATATTCACTTAATTCATGTATTATTTAAACATTTAACAAGTATAATAAATATTCGATGTTTCAATGTGCAGAATCAATCTAAAACTGAATATGCAAAGTTGGTCCCTAACAAAGAAAATTTGGAAACTTCCGCAGTAAGTATCTTCATTTGTTAACATAATAATTTTCTATGATAAATATTGTATTATTATAATTCATTTTATATCTGACAATTATTTTTTTATATTGCAAGCAAACATTATCTGCATCTGGTAAAAATGATCCAGAATCAATCATTCTAATGACTCCGGCTAAGGATGTTGTAATTGCTGACAAGGGTGAAGAAGTTGATTTTGAAGCGTCTGGCGCTACACAATTATCAGGCACCAAACCATCCAAGAAAGTAAAGATATAACCATCTTCTTAATTAGAATTTTCGGAAATTTGATATTGAAATATATTTTATGAACTTTTTAGCACCAGAATGAGTTTAAGTATGAAGTTGTTAAGAACATGATATGTTTTGGTTGTAGGATGTGTTCTTACTTTTTTGAAGTGTTTATTTTGTGGGATTACAATTGACATTTATATTTCATGTATGGTTTAAAGGATGATAATGAGTATTTAATTCATGTGTGTGAAATTATTCAAAATCCTATGTTGTTATGTTGAACATTGTGTTTTGTGTGTTCTTTCATTGTGAAGGTCAAAATTCGGTATATTACACTGATTTTGATTGTATCAATACAGTTCTGGAAAAACTAAGTGTTACTGAATCGATGTTTACATCATGGTTCGAAGCAAATTGCAAGTATCCTGAAGCACAAAATTTAACTTACAGTAAATTTGTTTCAAAATTTGTTTATGTTAAGAAAAAAAGAGAATGAAAACCCCGTCAAAAAGGTTACACAATTGGTAGGCTTATATGGGTTCCTCCAACAACTGGCGAATTGTACTATCTTAGATTGATGCTCACACATGTCAAAGGCCCCCGCAGTTATAATGATATAAAAACAGTGAATAACGTAAAATATGATACTTTCCGGGATGCCTGTTTTGCTATGGGTTTTATCGGCGATGATAGAGAATTCATTGCAGCTATTAAAGAGGCAAATCATTGGGGTTCAGGTCAATATTTGAGATTACTATTTGTTCACATGTTATTATCAGGCAGCATTAACAGGCCAAGACATGTATGGAGTAAAACATGTCATCTCTTAGCTGATGGAATACTATATGCTCAACAGCGAATTGCAAACAATAGAGGTATTATTTTTCCTATATTGTGAATTTTTATTATATTTATTTGTTTGATTCTTAAAAGTAAATTTGTTTTATAGTTTACACTTATAATTACTATTGTATAAAGGTTTGAGGTTGTTGGATGAAGAGATAATGAATTTAACATTAATTGAGATTGAACGAAATCTTCAAAGGAAGAGCCGAAGTCTAAAGGAATTTGCTGGAATGCCTTATCCAAGTGGATATGTGGTTGAGCAGTTGGGAAATAAGCTCATATACGAAGAGCGGAGTTACAATCCAGCCGAACAATTGCAAGAATACAATAATTTGTTCTTAAATCTTACAGGTAAATATGTTAAATGTTTGTAAGTTTTGTCATAATTTTATAAAGTTAACTTTTAAAGTATGATTTTATCTTACAATTTTTTTTAATGTATAATTAATTTATTCACTGCATGTTTGCTATGTATTTTTTTAAAATTAGATGAGCAAAGAGGTGTATTCAAGCGAATAATGTAAGCAGTAAACAATCAACAAGGAGGCGTATTTTTTTTGTATGGATACGGTGGCACAGGGAAAACCTACATGTGGAGAACTCTAGCTTCCTACATAAGATCAAAGAAACAAATTTGTTTAACTGTTGCTTCATCGGGCATAGCTTCACTACTACTTCCAGAAGGTCGAACGACTCATTCAATGTTCAAGATTCCAATACCTACAATGGAGTCTTCTACATGTAATATCGACAAAGGTAGTGATCGTGCAGAGCTACTAAAAATGGCAAAGTTGATAATTTGGGATGAAGCTCCAATGGCACACAGATTTTGTTTTGAAGCGTTTGATAAAACCCTTAAAGACATAATGGGGTGTTCCAATTGTTCTGACAAATTATTCGGAGGGAAAGTAGTTGTATAAAATATACATTATGTTTTAACATTTGTTTATATGGATGTAATTGTTTTTTACAGGGTAATGAATCATCACTTCCTAAAAGGTTACGGGCAGGTTTTGTATAAATCCAGTTTTTTAAGGACCAAAGAATTGTACGAAGTTAAATCATTTTTGTTGCTGGACTTATTTCTCACAATTTTAACTAAAATTGTGAACCTTTTGTTTCAATATCTTTTGTTGCATTAAACCTTACTGTATCAATTGCAATTAATTTCAACATTTGGTAGTATTCATTACTATATTTTAAAACAAATGAGATTCTGGTATTTCTTTTACATGATTTATGTATTTTGGTTAAATAATCATTTATTATGAAGGTTAATATTTGCGCTTTTATACCTCAAATTAGTAACAGATTGGAAAATTTCATCAATTACTAAATAAATATATTTTTATTTCTTATGTCCAAAATCTCAATGATAAATGGAATGTTTATTCATAACATTAACAATGAAAGGTTTATTATATATCAATATACCAATAAATTGTAAAAATATTTTTGTATTATATTTTTTGATTATTTCCTTAATATAGTATACAAAAAAATTAAGCAAATTATATTACTATAAATTAATAATGTTTTACTTTATTATGTCCCAAACTGGAAAAAGTTATTTGTGGAAATTTTTTGAACCCATTTATTGATCATTTAACATCCATTACATTAAAAAAAACTCTTATGCAATAAATTTGTGTACGTTGATCCAACTATATATATATATATATATATATATATATATATATATATATATATATATATATATATATATATATATATATATATATATATATATATATATATATATATATATATATATATATATATATATAAACAAAAAAATATATTATATTTTAATTTTTTTAAAATAAATTATTGCACTTGCGCGACCTGTGCGAACGCACGGGTCCTTTACTAGTAAATCATTAAAAAACAAGTCAAATTTAATGCTAAGTTATAAAAATTCAGCATATTATACATATGCCATAAATACAAATTTTGTACTATGCATCATTTCCATTCCGTTTCTATACAACAAGTAAACCCCCATAAATCATATGCATTAAAAAAGTACAGCATTCATATAATATATTATTCCATTCGTAAACTTTGATTCAAATGCATTTATAAGTCATTCATTCATACCATATAAATACCCAAACATGTATTCAAGTGATGTCATGTAAATTCATTCAATTTCTCTCACATTCATTAAAAATTCAGCATATGCACATACATGTAAAGTCACACACATTCATGTTTTAACCATCCCAACTACCTTAAACTTCCACAAACTAACTTCTAATCATTTTGGGCAATTGCCCAAAATGCCCAAAGCATCCCCAATAAACTTCTAACCCATTCTCAACCTCAAATCATCTCTCACCCATCTCTATATAATCACTCATCACTCACTCATTAGAGGATTTGATTTTTTTCACTTTTGGATTCCACTTGATTCTACCATTTCTTCATTTTTTCCTCAAGTTTTCACTCTCCATTTTCCAATCTTCCCTCACTAGAGCTCAAATCCATGGTTGTTGAAGCTTCTCATTGAAACTTCAATCAACTTGAGCATAAACCTTCATCATACTTCACATCATAATTTTTCATGATTCAAGCATCAAAAGAATCAACAACAACTAGAAAATGAATGGAAGAAAAGAAAGGGGATGAAGAAGAGATGAATAGGAATTGAATCGTATCAAAAGAAGAAGAAACAAAACAATTAACAAGGGAACACAAAGAATCACTTACCGTATTGTATTTGCACCGCCGTTGAAGAACCATCAGAGGGTCTCCGATCGGTAAGCCTCAAGCTTTATTTCGCGTTCCATGAATGTTTGCTTGCTTGCTTGATTTTTTGTATCCTTGATTGCTCGCTTGTCTTCTCTTTGTATGCTTCTTTATATATTTGCCCTGCTTTTCATCTTGAGTGGACGATTACCGTGAGAATCCAAACCTCTCCATGAACATAAATCATAGAAAATTCAGCATCTTATGAATACCAAAACTTGACCTCCTTCGTCACAAATTTCAACCTTCATCAAATTCACCATAATCTGCAAGAAACATCGCCAAGGATCATTACTGCAACCCTTGCCAATACCAAATCCAAACCTAATTGAAAAATCATAACCATTAGAGAATTGATTCATAATCCAAAACAATGGAAAAAGAATCCCTAAACAGAACCGAAACAAGACAAAAAGAGAAGAAACTTGATTCAAACATTTGAAGCGTATCTTTTCCTGAGCAATCAACACATCAACAAAATGGAACATCTATGTTGAAAATACTCTCTTTGGTTATGCTTTTATTACAAAGATATGCGTGGTGCACTTCAAAGGTTGTTAGAGGATGGTGGAATACTATGTATTCCCTCTGTAGCAGACAATCCACAAAAGCTCTATGCAAAGAAGAGTTTTGTCCTGAGGATATCACGATGGAGCTGGCAAAAAGGAGCTCGCTAATGTATTACATTAGCATTTCTTTTCTAATCCATTAGTTTATTAAAAAATAAATAGTCATTAGTTTCTTTAGTAAAAAATAATACGTTAGTTATTTAGTAAAAGACTATGTTAGTAGCTTTAGTTAGAATTATATATTAGCTTTAGTATACATCAGTAGCTTTAGATAAATATATCATTTAGTTACTTAGTTTAAAAATTAATTCATTAGCTTAGCTTTAGTTTAGAAATTAAAACAGTAGCTTTAGTTAGGAAATTAAAACGGTAGTCTTAGTTAAGAAAATACATATATTAGTTACTAATTATTTAGTTAAAAAATATAATACATTAGTTTAGTTAGAATTAAAACATTAACTTTAACTTAAAAAATTAATACATTAGCATAGCTTAGAATTTTTATATTCGTTTACTTAATTTAGAATAACTCTTAATTTTAATTAGAAATATATAATCATTAATTTTAGTGAAAATGCTAGAAATAGAATTAATATATTAGTTAATTATTTTTTTTATTAATTGATAAATCTTATTTTGATTCATGTAATTAATTAATTAAAAATTTAATTAATTATTTTTTTAATTTATAGTTTGATCCCCTTTATTGATTTGATTAATTAGAGTAATGGCTTTAGGACTTTTAGCATGACTTTCAATGATAATTTGCATGTTTCCCTTATGACCCCTATTCATTCAAGTGATCATAAGTCTATTGATCACTTGATTGGATTAAACATCTGCACTTGCACTATACCTGATTCATCAAGTCAATCTCAAGACTTCACATTCAAGACTGTGAAGATAGAAGAACATCAAGACTTGGTCATGTTGAGCTTCACTCCTACAAGCACACCTTGCCTCACCTCATCCAAACAAAAAATCTTTTTCTTTTCTTTCAAAACACCATTTAATTACGATGTGAATTGTATGCCACAAGCCTTAAGCAATAGAGAAGAATGAGGGGGATTATTCTTATCCTTATTCTGAATATCTTTGAATACGGGGCTTAAGCCCCAATTATTCAAAGTATTCGCATCCATTCATAGACTTTAGTGAAATTCAAATCAAAACAACTTTCAACCTTTCATTCATATATCACACTTCAACAATTCACATTATCAACACATTTCTCTTTAGACCAAACACAATATTCTTTTAATACCCATACACTCTTGAGGTTAATCACCTTCCCTAGGTTAATGACCTCCTTCATGGATTAATCACCTTTTCATGGTTAAAACCTTTTTCATGCATGTTTGCCTTGTGAGACTCAGGCTTAGACAAACCTTCATTATCATGCATGTCTGCCTTGTGAGACCCAAGCTTAGGTGGACCCCATTTTCTTTTATGTTTACCTTGTGAGACTCAGGCTTAGGTAAATCCTTTTTCATGCATGTTTGTCTTGTGAGACTCAGGCTTAGACAAACCATTTCATGCATGCTTGACTTGTGACACACAGGCTTAGGCAAGCTCATTCATGCATGTTTTCCTTGTGAGTCTTAGGCTTAGAAAAACCCTTTATCCTCTTGCATGTCCACCTTGTGAAACTCAGGCTTAGGCAGACCCCTTATTTGTAGGTCTTGATCCCTGGATCTAGGCAAAATCCTATAACTCTGCATCGGCTAATCAACATCTATTGGTTAAATGTCTCGCTCCTAGTTCAGACACCATTTTATGGGTTCAAACAACACACTCTTGGTCCAAACAACACATCCACCATTTCACAAACTCTTTTTTCAATTGAATACAAGCAACAACCTTTTCAAACAAAACAATTTTCTTTTCATAAAAGAATTGTTATAATTTGTTCCTTAGTAGTCAAACTAAAAGCTTTAAGCATCCGAACTAGGATCAAACAAGCTAACGTCAAAACACTTATAGGATATGATTATAACACAGTTCCTTAAAAATAACCAACAAATACATAGTTTTCTACCATAAATTGCGAAGCTCTGATTTTCTCATTGCACTATGAGAATACGTAGGTTTGAGGGTTCGAATCCTTGGTGAACAAATTAGTTAATAAATTATTCCCCCCTTAATTAAAATCAATCGCAGGTAACCTTTAGATAGTAACACTCATACATGCAAAAAACAATCAAAATGGTTCCCGTTGA
This sequence comes from Lathyrus oleraceus, assembly GCF_024323335.1. Lineage (NCBI taxonomy): Eukaryota > Viridiplantae > Streptophyta > Magnoliopsida > Fabales > Fabaceae > Lathyrus > Lathyrus oleraceus. The sequence continues at coordinate 249,053,384 of NC_066583.1, forward strand.
GTACAACATATGTGAGGGATATTAACATTTTCCCCTTGCATAACCGACTTTCTTACCCTGTTTTTCTTCCCCTTGGGTTTTATTGATATTTTCTCTTTCTCTTAGAATAAATAAAACTCAGTGACGACTCTGTTGTATTTCGAGCGTGCAATGCGCTCGGGTACTTTTCGCGGCGAACACCCTTAACTCTCACTAATTCTATCAACCTCTCTAATTTAGTTAAAAAATATTTTTTAATGCCCAAAACTCATTTTCTCAATATTTCTCTATTAATTAAATTATTAAAAAATAATAAAATTCTAATTTAATATTAAACTATTTTCTTCTCACTTCTACACTAATTTAAACTATTCTACCCACACTCATATATTAAATTAAATTAAATAAATAAATCAAAACACTCCTAAAACTCAATTAAAAGTAAAATAATAAAAAATCGGGGTGTTACAACTCCCCCCACTTAAATAATTTTCGCTCTCGAAAATTACCTAAAGACAACAACTCACCATAATACTCTTTCCTCTAGTTCTCTAACCTCTTTGTCACACTAAGCTCAGCGGATCCTCCTCCACTTGTTTCAATCCCACTCCTGCTGGCTAACAGTTAGAGAAATGAGTGCCGACAGTGTTTAGCATATGTCGTACACAAGGGAACAAACAAGTTAACAAAACCTAGGCCGAATGAACCGACCTTCTCTGATACCAACTATATAACATCCTAAACCCCCAAATATGATTTATAAAATAGTGCGTGAAATATGAAGATTTCAACCAGGGTGTCATATTAACAATTTCCATTTTATCAGCAAAATGCGAAAATTCAAAAACATTACATTAACAACTTAATTTTCAAATAACTTAAAGTAATAAGACATAATAAGGTTTATTCAACACAACTTAAAAATATAGAAAAACCCAACTCGATGTTACAATATCAGAGCGACACCGGATACAAAACTAAACAATCGACAAAGGTACACCGAACATAAACAAAACAAATTAGCAAAGAGGCCAACTATGCCATCCTCGATAACTGATAGCTAATCACTCATCATCCTCAATATGGAAATCACATGTATCAAATGCAATAGTAGGGAACATTGAAACAAGAAAGGGATGAGAATACATTCATATATGATAACGGTGCACAAAACAACAAGGATAGTTCACATATCAAACATATTCAGTCAACATAATATACACCATATAAATCATTATGTAATGTATATTTCCTCTACTAACACACACGCGGTACCATCCTACAACCCTGGACCAAAGTCCTACAAGCTGAAAGTCAGAGTTATGTTACTGAGGGATCCTCAATATTTGACTAAAATCCTACAACATTGGACCAAAGTCCTAAGCTATTATCTGATATATATATATATATATATATATATATATATATATATATATATATATATATATATATATATATATATATATATATGATGTATGATGCTACAAATAAATGCAAATAATCACCATTCGAACCTCCTACTCTCATTATCAATTACTAATCACAACACTGGACCTAAGTCCTTCAACATTGGACCGAAGTCCTACAACGCTGGACCAAAATCCTACAACATCGGTTCCTCTCTAAACCTAAAATTCAGCATATCTTAATTTTTTCATCATAACTCAGCATCGGGCAGAATGTTTCGCCTGATTTCAAAATGGCTCCAAAACTTATATACTTATGATAAGATTATGAAATTTTTCAATTAAAAATATCATTAAACCCTCTTTCCAACGCACTTAACCATACCTCAAAAGGAGTTACAAAACTTTAGTTATATTCATTTCAGTAGCCCTATCGCAAATATTTCCTACATAACTCTAAAATAAAATGTATGATTTCAAAATAGCATTAAAAATTATATACTCATGATAAAATTATAAAACTCTTTAGTTTGAAAGATTATTAAATTATTATTTTAACGTAACTGGAGGCATCCCAAAAGGACTTACGAAACTCGAGTTATTTCTGAAATAAGATGATCAATCTCATTTTATGCCTACCTGTGATTTTTAGCGTTTTTCTCTCCATTAAACGGATTCAAAACTCGTATATTTCACCTATTTGAATTATCACCGCCCCAAAAACATACGGATAAACATTGTTTTATGTCACACTTGAATCTCAACTCATCACGACTCAATCCTACCTAATCACAAGGCGATTGGTAGCTCAACTAAACTAATTCGCCTAACTCTAAAAATATATCTGAGTCATCAGAACTCAACTCTAATGTCATATACCTTTAACTCCGACTCTAAATCTATCAAAGGACTCTAAACAAATAAAAATATGACGTCAATTAGGAAAATACAATATACATTGGCGTCAAATGAATAAACGCCACCATTAAAAGTTTGTACAATGACGTCAATTAGGTTGACAACACCATATGCAACCTTCAATCCAATTTACGCCACCATTAAAAAAAATAGGTGAAATCGCTAATTCGCATGACGACATAACTCCGTCTTAATTTTTTTTGTTTGAAAGTGATATAGATTGAGAATATTTTTGAAATTTGAATTATTTTGAAAATAAAATTGAAAATGTAGTTTATTTAGGTAAAAGATTTATTGTTGAATCATGTCCCTAAGACATTCATTAACGGACTATTATTGTTGACCGAACCCGGTTCCCGTCCGGTCTGGTTACATTATCTTTTACTGACACGAAAAGCAAATAGTTTGAGAAGGTTGTGCTGCAACAAAACATCACCACCATCTTCCACCTTCACCCGTCTCAACCGCATCGTTCTCATCATCTTGTAATTTTCCTTTTCCCTTTCCCTTTCATTATTTACTATGTCAAGGTTTTTCTTCTTGTATTTCCCTAGCTACTTGGGTCCTTTTGTTTTTCATGTTCTGTGCATTGCTTGCTTTTGCTGTTATTGTTGTTGTTTTTCCTCTTCTTTTTTGGTAATTACTCGAGTTCAGAATGCAGTTGATGAGGGTAGAAGCAGCAAATGATGTTTCTTTCTATTTTGGCCACTTATTGTATATCAACTGTTTGTTTAAATGCCTAGATGGCTGCAATCTTCCACATTTTTTCAGTTTTTTCAACATTATTAAATTGTGCTTAGCTTAGCAATCTTCTAAAGTTTTCTTCTAAATTTTACAAAATTGTATCCGTTTCGGTAAATCTAAGGTTTAGGTTATAATGGCTGTCTTTTAGTAGTACATTGGAATGCTAAATAATGAATTAATGTTCTTATGTAAATGCTAGGGAATAGAGTTGCAATGGCTTCCTGTTACTTCAACCCAATTCCTACTAGCTCTCATCTCATTTCAGCAGACTTATCTACAAAATTCAAGATTCCGAAGCTTCTTCACAGGGTAAATTACTTGGATTCATATTCATTTTCTTGCTGATTAATTTCCTTTTTAAATTAGTGTAAATTTTTCTCTTTTTTTCTGATGACATTTCGAACAAACATGTTCGTCCAATGTTCAGGGGCAATATATGTGTTTCTATTGACCTTGATAAATGTAAAAATGTTTATTTTTTCATGTAGGAGTGGTGATGTATTGTTGCATTAAGTGATCCGGATCTTCTGCAAGAAAATGTTTGAACTGTTATTTGTATTTCTTAGAAATGGAAACAAAATTAAGATACAAAGTGAAGACCTAGAATAGCAATATTTCTATTGACCAATGTGTGGGTTTTTAGTATTGAAGTTCACAAATATAATAAATAAAAAAATACGAGCTTTAATCCTACAAGAGAAGCAAATGGCTAATAGACTAGTAATATACATTGAGTTCAAAATAGTTTTCCTCTGTTGTGTTGTTTGTTTATTTATAACTATGTGTGTGTTCCAATTCCGTTTGTCTTAAAATAGAAAATTGTAAAGAGTCATTAAGGGCTTACTTATATTTCTATAGAACTCGGGGTAGCTTGATGAATTTCAGTTAGTGCCACGGAGTGCTTGTTTTAGATGAATTTTATTTTATTTAGTTTCTGATTCTTCAAAAAAATGAGTTTCTGAATTTTATTCTGTATGGAAAGTCGCAAAAAATCTGATTTGTGCTGGTATGTTGCTTCCTCAATTGTATTTATGCAGAAAAAGAGGTTTGGTGCCTTGTCCAGATCTTCAAAAATTACTGCATATTATGGCTTGAAGACCCCTCCTTATGAACATGTAAGCGAACCATATAGTTAGCTGAATCCATGTTTTTGTTTGGAGATATACTATTTTAACCTATATATTTGGATTAGTTGAGTGCTGCACTATGCTTATCTAAGAAATCATTGCAGACATAGGTTGCGTTGTCATATTTAGCTTTATTTGAGATAGTTACATAGTCATTCCAATTTTTTACAATTATAATGACCAAGAAAGAAACTAGAATTGAGAGAACAGTAGTGACTGACAATGGAATGACATAGAAGGTAATATTCGTGATGAAACATACAATTAAGTCCAACCTTTAACTAACTCAAAATTTTTACTTAGCTTCATATCATAATTCTAACTTCATTTGTTGCTTCAATATTCATAGGATGCATTAGAGCCATACATGAGTAAGAAGACAATTGACATACACTGGGGAGAGCATCATCGGAATTTCATTGAAGGTTTGAACAAACAGCTGGGAAAGGATGATATACTTTATGGTTACACCTTGGATGAACTAGTCAAAGTGACATACAACAATGGGAATCCCTCAGCTGAATTCAACAATGCAGCTGAGGTAATAATTAAATTGATAGCTGCTTTGGTCTTTTAAAGTCGATCATGAATCTGTAGCCCGCCTTGCACGCCCTCAAAGGCGGCCTATATGATATTCAATAATCACAAAATTACAATTGTGGCTGCTTTGTGTTTTTATATTCAAATGATGTCTATGTGAATTGTTATACCTAATTATTTCCACACAGGTTTGGAATCATGACTTCTTCTGGGAATCCATGCAACCGGGAGGGGGTGATATGCCCATACTAGGTCTCCTTCAACAGATCGAAAAGGATTTTGGATCATTTACGAATTTCAAAGAAAAGTTTACAGAAGCTGCACTCACATTGTTTGGTTCTGGATGGGTTTGGCTAGTTTGTAAGTCCTTTCCAAATTGATTCCCCCTTCTCCTGTCTTGCTAAAGTAATGCATAAGTTATTCAAATCTCATATTATCTTCTTAATGCCATGAAATCATTGGATTTCTCTTATAACAAACATATATTTAAAATAAATCTAAGATTTAAAAATAAGCACTTAGTTTTTTTTTTCCTGCATTGTTAAATTCTCGTTTCTTTTATCTCATTGAGAATATTTGAATACTTTATGTTTGAGGCTGTAATAACTATTCTTGTCACTAGCTGGTTTAGTTCTAGAACAATTGCATTCTTAGACTGTTCCGTTGTTGAAGTGTACTATCTTAAACGAAACCTTATGGTTCGACATTTTGCTTTCATATTGCGGATAATTGATTGTTGCAAATATTCGATGGGTGTTTTAGTGAAGAGAGAAGAGAAACAACTAGCCATTGTTAAAACTTCAAACGCCATTTGCCCAATTGTGTGGGGTGACATAGTAAGTTATTTCTCCCTTTCATTTATAAAATATGTCTGTTTTAATATTGGAAATGGAGCTAATAATCTTTTCTCATGCAGCCAATTATCAATTTGGATTTATGGGAGGTATGATTAGCTCTCTTTCTCTCTCTTCCCTACAACTAAAAAAAACATGTGGATGCACATTATAATTACATAGCAACAAGCTTTATGTTAGTCATCACTGACAAGCTTTTCACTTCACTGCAGCATGCATACTATCTGGATTACAAGGTATGTAACCATCATATATTGTCACTTACTTCCCATAAACATTAACTTAACAGTCCTCGTGCCGTGCAACTTTTGGACAGAATGACAGAGCAGAGTATGTGAATGTATTTCTGAACCACCTTGTGTCTTGGAATGCTGCAACGGAACGCTTGACATGGGGAGAGGCTTTTGTGAATTTGGGAGAACCTAAAATTCCTGTTGCATGAAATGCTGAAGGATTACAGTACTTGGAATGTTATGGCATCTTAAGCGAAGCAGATAAAGAATTCAAAGGTTTCACTTATGGTAGAGTTTGGTCATATAGCCAGAAATGAAAAAGTGGATATCTCATTATTTAAGTAAAACATTCATTATGCCTCGTGTGCTTCTTTCTGGTTATCTATTTTTGCTGTGTTACTGTAGGACTGAGGAAAATCTGTACTATGGAGGGATCTAGTGAACTTAGAGTAGGAGACAAGGATTTTTCAATGTATAAGAGATAGAAAAAAGTGCATGATGTTTGACTTATTATAGTCACATTGTACGAAAGCATTAGTTGAATTATTAGTTATATACTTCCTGTGTTTTTATGTCATTTTTTCAAAAATATTTGTTCCAAATTACAAGTCGTTTTATAATTTTAATGCAACATTAATGATTTTTTTTTCAACACATCCTCTATCATTTATTACTGTTTCTTCTTAAATTGCTTTAAATCTCTTTTTTATCTATAATAAATGAAGGATAATATTGTATGCATAATTTATCTTTTCCGTACAACTATGAACTATCATTATATTTCTTAATTTGCGAAAAACGTCTTATAATTTGAGACTTATTAAGATATGGTCGATATTCTAAAATCCAACTATTCTATCGGTTGGATCTTAGTTAAACCACAGTTTGGTCTATCCAAATTGAGTTGGGCTGAATTATGATTGGTTCAACCAGTTTTTAAGTTTTTATTTTATGCATCTTTTAAAGAATATATTTTTTTAAATCTTTTTATTCTTTAATTTATTATTAGTTCCTTCAACTCTAGTTGAATCGGTTGAATTAAGGGGTTTGTTTTAGTATTTTTTAAATAATTTTGATAATGTTATATATTTTTGTATAAAAAAAATTTACAAATAAATTTTTCATAAATGGTTCAAATGAATATATTGTTTGAACAATTAGTTTTAAAATATTAGTTTAGATATTTTATCATTTTATTAAAACTTTTTTTAGATATCAAAATTTCAAAAAATCATTTAGTTTTAAAATTATTTCAAAAGTTGATCATCACCTTCTCATCATTTTTCAAGTTCAGAATTTATAATCAAAGAGAAGAGGAAATTCTTGAAGGGAGGCTTATTGCATGTGTAGGATTCTTGGCAATTGGAGTGAATCATCAAGCCTCCATGATCCTCTTCATCTCTTGCTATACAAATTCAGGTTTTGATCATAAGGCAGGGTCTCTTAAGCTTTAATTTGGGTAAATCCAAATTAGGTACTTGCATGTTGGGGATTGGGTAGTTAATTTCATCTTGATGCTTGTTCTATTTGAATGCATGATTAACTTGTGTGTTTGAACATGTTGGTGTGTGATTTGCTATTTAACTTGCCAAAAATGTGTGTATGAATGTTAGATTGGATTATGGGTTGGAAAACCATGAAAAATGATGTTTTGCTCAGAATTTTAGGTTTTTTTTAGCCTAGGCCCATGACGCCCGCCACCATTGATGACGGCTAACCCGGAATGTTCCCAGGCCAGAATGACGGTCATCATCTTCATGAAGGCCAGCTTGTCATCCATTATGCCTCGAGTCAAGGTTTGAGGAAAAACTGGCATAACCTGAGCTACATAATTTCGACTGAGACGTGGTTGGATGCGATGAAAAGCTAATTCAAAGAGTTGTCATATAATTAAGTAACATAATGAGTGTATGCAAGTTTGCTACTTGTGAATTGACCATTATTTTCCATGCTTACATGTTTATATGTTATGCTTCAATAAATGTTAACAAATTTGCAATAGCACGAATGATATGCTTTAATGTTAACAAAGCCGTAATAGCATGTGTGCTATGTTTCGAGGTAAGCAAAACCGTAATGGCATGTGTATTTGTTTTGTCGTACCGAAATTGTAATAGCATGTAAGTTGTGTAAGTTGGTAAATAATTTTAATCTAGTGAGGAATCTTGAATAATATGTATGTTTAATAGATAATGAAATTGTAATAGTTTGAGTGATATGTTTCAAAGTAAAAGAAATCGTAATAGCACGTGTAAAATGTTTCTATATAGCAAAACTGTAATAACAATGTGTATTACGTTCTAATGTTAAAGGAATTGTAACAGTATGAAAATCTCCTTATGGTTAATTACTCAGTGCAAGAGCAAGAAGAACTTATATGGATTGATTGTACTTGTTCAATGTTTGAATAAAATGAAACGAACAAGGTGAGGAAACCTGGGAACTCCATGAGTATTGGTCTTGGAAATATTGAGAAATATTGAGTATCCGCTATCATGAGGGGTACGTATGTCATGATTTTGGCCTAGAATGAGATGTTGCGAAGCCATGTGCGAAAGACTGGCTAGTAATATGCCTAGTCCGTAAGTGTGGTTCATAAACAGAGGGAGTAGTTAGAGTCACCGCATAAACTAGACTTGACGTAATAAGTGTTAGTTAGTGGATGATGTCATGTAGTCACCACGTAAAGTAGACTTGACGTAGTAAGTGTTAGCTGGTGGATGACGTCCTGTATTAGACTAATATGTTAGCGTTCTCACATAATATGAGGTGGGACGTTATCTAACCCGTAAGCTAAGGTTGATGTAGTAAGCATTAGTTGGTGGATGTTCTTCCTGTATTAGAAGGTGATTATACCTCAATCTCATTTATCTAAGTTAAGTTCTGTATGTATATCCTATAATTGAGAAGAATCGATTGGTAGTAATCTATTCTGTAAAATGGACTTGATGTAGAAATTGTCAATTGATAGGTGTCTCCCCGAAAATCATTCGTTTCTTGTTGGTATAAAAGGACCTAAATGGATAATATGTTAGTACCTTTGCCTAACATGAGGTTGGTTTACCTCGAGTACCCATTGGTTCACGTGGTGGATAGAGGTATGTCTAGCTGTATATGTAGTCGTATATGTAGTCTGTAAGTAGAGATATTAGTTGGAACCACCGATCTCGAAAACTAGACTTGACGTAATAAGTCTTAGTGGTAGGTGTTGTCCCATAAACTATTCGTCTCTAGTAGATGTATATGGTCCATAAAGGCAAGTGCGCTAAAAGAAAAATTGAAAATGACCCGTAAACATTTTTAAAATATACTCACACAAAAGAAAATCTGAATCATCAATATTGTTCAAATAATGGCATAGCCCATCTCAAGATACCTAATGCACCATCAATATCGAGTCTTCGAACACTAATATTATATGTTGTTGGTAATCTTGTTCTAATGGTCAAACATTGATAATAAAACATGTCAAATAATAAATCCCTCTTTAGATTGGTTTATTATTAACATGTGACATCTTATAATCGTCACATATTTACCATCAGATGTATGTATGAAATTCGGTCAAACACCAACTATCCTTTGAGTCAATTGATACTGGCATGGATATGCATACACATAAAATAGAAAAATCATTTAACATTTCTTATAAGTAATCTCCATAAAAGGGATCATTTTGACGACTTTTCATTTTAATTGAATCATTTAAAATATTAAACTATTGCATAAAATAAAAATTATAGTCAAAGCTTGAACAAAATTTATTGTTCCTTTTGATTGGCCGCATTAGGTAAAACAACATGGGTAGTACAAGATATATTTTGGCGAAAATGCAACATGTGGGACAAGATGTTCCAACATATGTGCAGCATCTGGCCTGAGGCTACATGCCAAGGTTTGTGAGTTATTCCGAGTGAAATTTTGTTTGATCCAAAGAAGATTTATTGTTGTATTTTTTAGCAATATGTTATTTTGTAAGATTTGCTAAAAAGATTTAATAAGATTGCCAATTAAATGAAGATTTAAATTAAAATGAATATCAAATTAAATAAAATATTTTTGTGGATGCTTTTAAAGTAAATCAAATCTAAATCAAATTTGGTTGTTCTCTATCTAATGTCCATTGGAGAAAAACCCAGAAGATAGATTTCCATTTAAGGAGACTCATTCATACCTTTGAAGACACATAAGTATTGAAGTTCTAGTGTGCTAGGATTTTAGTCCTTTAATCTTTGTATTCTTTTTGTTTATTGTAAACCTCTAAAGAAGTCTAAATTGAATATTCAAGGCATAGAGGTTGATTGTTATCTGAGTTATAATTCGACATCTTTAAACTATTGAAAGCATTTATCACTAGGATAGTGATTGAAATAAAGTGAGAGTGACTCTCATATTTAGGGGGGTTACTAAATAGAAATACACAGATGGTATTAGGAAGTAGGCATTGAACATGGTTTGTTCATCTAAGACTAATTATACTAATACTATTGAGAGTGAATTTCCTTTTTTGGGTTGGAAGCCCCATAGATGTGGATGATGTTGCATTGAATTGGGTGAACACTTCTCTTGTGTTCTTTATTGCTTTCTGCTTTTAATTCCTTAGTATATGCCAATATGACTTAAACTATTGTGCAAGTTGTCTCAGAAATTGTGTCCAACATCTGTCCTATGAAGAATAAAAATTTCAATTGGCATCAGAGAAAGCACACTATTTTGTTTGGGTGAGCTCCAAGGAGAGTATTTTATGTTCAAATGGACAATACTAAGGAAGGAGGATCAGTCAATAGACCTCTTGTCTGGGATGACACCAACTATGATTATTGGAAGGCTAAGATGGTTGTTTTCCTTAAATCCATGGACAATAAAACATGGAAGGTTGTTATATAAGGTTGGAAACACTTTGTGACTACCTCTTAAGATGTAAAATCAATCTTAAAGACTGGAGCTGATTGGACTAATGATAGAGATGATAAAGCTCATGGAAACTCCAAATCTCTAAATGTTTTTTTATGGCGTGAACAAGAATATGTTTAGATTAATCAACACATGTAGTGAAGCCAAAAAGGCATGAGAGATTCTCAAAATTGCACATGAAGGAAGATCCAAAGTTCGTATGTCAAGGTTGCAGTTCCTCATAATAAAGTTTGAAAATATGAGAATGATGGAAGATGAATTCATCTCAGACTTCAACATTAAGTTGTGTGACATTGTCAACACTTCTTTTGCATTAGGAGAAAAGATGTTTGACATCATGCTTAGGCACTTTTGGTTTTGCATCAATGAAAGTTCTAACAATAGGCTTAGTTGGGTTAACATTAACAGGTTTTTTGACAGGAATATGTGGTTTTGCAGGACTAGTATCAACCTTATGTGGTTCAATGTCTAGTATGTCATCATAATTCAACAATGCTGCCAATTCATCAGGATCTATCCCACAATACATTTTCATTGCCTCAATAGAACTTACAGAAAACTATGTTGCAGAAGCCACCTCATGTTGAGAAAGAGTCACCTCAGGTTGAGCATGTTGTACAGGAGCAGAAGCATGAGTCTTTGTCTTTTTACTTGAGCCTTCCGTTTTTGGTATTCCCTTTTGGAGACCCTACAACCAATACAATTTAAAACAAATCATTGCCAATAATAAATGAAAGTAAAAATTGAATTGTGTCAAGAACAAGTGTTACTAACCCTCTTCTTTGGTCATGTCTCCACAGTTGGAGTTTGGCTTCCTTAAATGGGTGTTTCAAAATTTCTTGGCAATTCACCAGGAACAACTACAAGCTGTTTATTTTTATTACATGTTCTTGTATTATTACCATATTCTAAGCATGTCTTGCACTTATAGCTTATGTTTGTACTTTGCTATCTAGTTGGGATGCCTCATATGTATCTCTTCTACAGAGTTTCTTTGGTCTCCCTAGATCTCTCTTGAAACTTGGTGGCAAGATTTCAGGATCAGCAGTCTTTGGACATTTGTTTTACCCATTTATGGGAGTGATAACTTCATTGTAACATGTTATATAAGTGGTCATATGATAACATTTGTGTACATACTCAAACTCAGGATATTCTTCCTCAAATACCTGCACTAGTCCATGTACACATAATAACACAACATTACACATACTAACCACATATGTCAACTAGAACTAACATTATAAATAATAAAAAATGGAGCGTTACACATACCTTTTGCTGATCAGATATGAAACACCACCTACTATCCCAACCAATATCATCAAGAAGTAAGTTAACAAACCAACTCCAAGAATCCCTAGTTTCATTCTCATTCTTACATCTGCTACAACTTCATTTAATTTCATACTTGAATTGTTCTTCAACTTGTCTACAATCACTCTAGAAACCCAATCAACATTAGCATTCTTATTTAAGAACTTTCTTCCACATTTGTGTTTCTGAAATAGAGTTTTGATCTTAAATGAAGTAGTTCTCAAAACTCTATTGCAGATCACAGTGTAGTCACAGTGTTGTTTGTCCTTACAAATAACCCTACACCTATTCCATCATTTTTGGAAAACCTTACCTCCCTACTATTCAACACATCTTGTTCCAGTACAACCTTCTTAAATTGCTTCAAAGATGAAAATTCAATTCCCACATTAAATATGAAATCCTTTCTAAGTGTTTCCTATTCATTAAACCTAATCACTATAGGTCTGCCATCACAACTATCTTCATCTGCCCCACTATCAAGTTCATCATTCATGTAATCATCTTCTATGACATGCTCTCTGTCCATCTCAGTTGTAGTAAACACTTTCTTTTTTTCTTGACCTGTACCAGCATCATCAACAAGCTCTCTTCTAGATCACCATTATCCACTTTAATTTTTAACCCTTCATCCATGTCTTCATCAAAATCGTGCATTATCTCTTCTTCATTGTCTTTAAAGTGTATATCATCCAAAAAGTCTTCAATTGATTCACTGTTCTAAACACTTTCATTTTTCTCAACACTTTCATGTCCTTTTTATTTCTCTATTAACCTCTCCATATAACTCTTCTCACCCCTTGATAGTATTGGCTTTGTATATATCTCAACATCACAATTACTCTTCTCAACACACAAAGCTAACATTGTTGTATCCTCATAATTAACAAAGGATTTTAGATCCTTTTCAAGACAACCATTTTAATGCTTATACCATAATTTCACATCATCAATGTTAAAGGATGGGTTCATCCCCTTAATTAAGTCACATGCTTCAAAGAAGGACCACAAGTCATAGTCTTGCCCACTTAAAGCATAAACATCTCCACCATCATATCTTAACCTTGCATCCTTTACAAATGAACCTTTGGTGTAAAGTACCACCTTAAATAACCCTATATCATGTACATTACAAATATAAAAGAGGGTAAATGGGACATTACATTCATAGTCAAAGACAAAATCCTAGATGTTTATAGTCAACAAAACAAAACAAACATGCATGGATTACAAAGCAAGTGGGGCACATAACAAACAAAAAATTTCCAGAACATAAACAAATCATAATACAGCCAAGCATAACACATGATAGCACATGTGGGACTAACCTTAATGTTGGGACCGCATCAAACAGAGTTAAGATTCAAAGCAAGCTTCGTCAATGTTGAGACCAAAAGTAATGAAATTCGAAGTTGTTGTTCAAAGCAAGCGTCTTCAATGGAGTTTTGTTTTGGGACCACAAGTACGGAATGTTTGAGTTGAGAAAACGGCAGAGAATGAAGTGGAGAATTAGGGACTTCCTGAGTGTTACAGTTTCTATTAACATAGAGCCACGTAAGCATCCACATGTCTTGTCACCTGAATAAATGAAAAATATCTCAATTAAAAAAAATATTATTTAATACACATGTCTTGCCACATAACCATCGGTTAGTGGAATTTGACGTTAGAGACTAATTGTATAGACGGAAAAAATTTAGAGGGACGATTTTTTTAAAAAAAAATTTAGAGAGACTAAAAACGAAAATCGCCATATTTAATAGGATCAAAAGCTTATTTAATTTAACCCAAAAAAAATAATTGAATCTAATGACACATAATAGTGTTACGGTTTCTTTTTAATGATTGGACAAACTAAATAGAAGAAAGGAATGGGATTCTCATGGAATCCTAGAATGTTGACAATTAAATTTATTATGTTATTGATCAATACCTACAAATATAATTTATTTATGTTTATTATTTGGCCACATTCTTCTTCACACTCCTTGGAAATTTGCATACCCTTATGGATAGAGAATGTTAACCCTTGAAAAATCATTATAATATCATATGCATGAAACACATGAGTAGGTGTCATGTCCCATTGCATAGGTTCATAGGGTTCAATATTACCCTTTTATAATGCTATGGTAATAGATCTGCTTAGAAATTCCTCATTTAAGGCAAATAGCAAAGGCTTTGTCTCACCCCTATAACACATTCAAAAAATATCACTGATTTTCTATTGATCAGAACAACTATGTGAGTTGACTTGAGTATCTCATTTATGCAATCATAGAGAATATATTTAAATCCAAAATTGTGAAGAATAGCTTGGAGAAAAACTCAATCTAACGTGTCAAAAACTTTTTTTTATGCATATCTTTAAAGCAACATGGCTCTTTTTGTCTAACACATTAATGGTCTCTAAAACTATTACCACACAATGAGAAATATGTCTATCTTGTAGGAAGCCTCATTGTGGAAAGGAGAACATGTTAAGAGATACCTTGACCAATCTGTCTCTCATTGTTAAAGAGTTGTTCAATAATTAAAACAACTAAGAACATCAAATATAGTTATGAACACCAAATTTAAAAGACTTAAAATATATTTGGTTAATAAAATAAAATCATGATTAACACACAATTAATGAACTTTTTTTATTATTCATTTTATATTTTTAATTTAAAAGTTAAATTTTAACATTAACTATTAACTTATCAACAATACCTATAATTATTTATTATAAAAAGGAAAATAAATAAAATAAAATAATAATATTTAAAAATATTAAAATAAATTTATAATTATAAATAAAAGAGATTTTGGTCTTACTCGTTAATGTTTTTACATTTATCCTTTGTTGCGGTTAATTACCATTAGATTACATGTTAATATATCACCACCAGGACCGATAATGAACCAAACCAACTCAAAAATAGTTTAAAATTCGGTTCGACAATTAATTCGTTGAACTTGATTCATAAATCTAATGAGCTGAATATGAGCGAAAAACTAAGTTCGTTAACTAAATGAGTTGAACTTGAACTATATATATTTCGACTCGTTAGGTTCATGAGACAACTCGATTATATATGAGAAGAATCATATTGTCATTAAGAGTAATTTTAAAGATTTAATATAAATTTTAATCTTATATTTTATTTTAATCTTTAATTGATAATTTATAGTCTCAAGTGAGTAAAATATTTTTAAAAATAATTATACAAATAAAACTAATATCATATAAATTAATTAATTTTTAAATTAGTAGATTTTTTAGATAAAGTTAAATTTAAAATCCAACTTTTATTTTATTTTAATACTTTTTTTTAAATAATATTAATTTAAAATATCAAATATATAAAAAAATATTAAAAATGATTTTTTAAGTCCGTGAAGCAAGCGAGTTGAACCTAACGAGATGAGTTTAACGATTCGAACTGAGTTGTTCGTCAACTTATAACAAGTCGAATTTGAACTTAAAAAAAAGTTGTGTCAAATTCAAACTGAGATTTGAGCTGGATCAATTTCCTAACGATTTGAGTCGAGTTGAGACGAGTTTGACTCGACTCGGCTTATTTCCTACCCTAACTACCACTAATAATTAACCACATACAAAGAAGGAATGATGTGATTGTATCATAAGCTGGTTTTTTTTACAAAAATAACCCACTTTTTCAAGAAAATTCCCAAAATACCCCTGGTTTAAAAAAATCCCAAAATACCCCACTTTTTGGAGGAGTCTCCAATTGAGTTGGCGACTCCTCTTAAAACTTGAATGGAGACGCCAATTGGATTGGCTAGGGCAGGTGCCCTAGCCAATCCAATTGGCGCCTATGTGTAGGTTTTAAGAGGAGTCGCCAATTCAATTGGAGACTCCTCCTAAAATGCATTTTTTATCTTATAAATAGATGCGTTGTGTGACTAATTGTTTCACATCTCATATAATCATTTAGCTATCATGTTTGGTGTTCGTCACCGATACGGAAAGGTGATTTATGCGAGAGACAAACCTCAAATGCTGATGTTGTTTTGGAACATCACCACGTTCGATCAACTGAAGAGGGAGTTAGTTCGTTGGTTAGATGGGAAAATACCAGAAGGGGAAAAAATCAGAAGTATTGAGAGACTTGACAGTATCTTTGGTTGGGTGCGAATGAAGACTGATAAGGATGTTAGGGAAATGATGTTCGGTCGAGACGACATCAATTTGATTGTTGTAATCAGTTAGAATTATTAATGTTTTCAGATGTTTTGTACTGATGTTTGTTGTGAACCTCGTTGTAACAAGAACTTAATGATATATAATGATTGAATGTTATAGAAATACAATGTTACAGAAAGCTTAAGACCTAGATGATGCTCCTCGATTGGGACAGTTGTTCTTGTTGTGTCCTGGTTGACGACAGATACTACATAATCTTATCATTTTATCTGTGGAATCCATCTCTGTTCTTATACGTGTGCTGTTTGTCCTTCCTTTCTTCTTTCTACGCATCTCGTCATTGTGCCAAACAATATCTCCTTCATATGGAGGCCAGTAATCCTCCATTGGTAGTACTGAGAAGCTTTTAGTATATACATTCATGATGGTGTTAGCCTTGTACACATCAGATAAATGGTTGTAAGTGTCTTGACGAGTATAAGCGCATGCTGCTATGACATGGGAGCAAGGTATGCGGAAGGCCTGGAATTTTCCACAATCGCACCAACTTCTGTTTAGTCTAATAGTGTAGGCTAAATTTGGTCTCCCCTCGTTGTTGCCCATTGTTTCCTGGACGCTGAAATTTTGTCTATGACGGTCAAAGACTGTTACAGCGTGTGTGCTAACTTTGATGCTTTCCTCTTTCATGACCTTCATGCAACACTCACTGAATACTTGCCCGGACATTAACACCGCACTCCATCTTTCACCTCTGGTTGCGAACATAGAAGCCAACCTATACTTACCAAGGCGGTTGATCTTACCAAGGCGGTTATCGGCAGATTTCGAATTCCTTTGAAAACCCCGTTCATGCATTCCACAATGTTTGTTGTCATGTGGCCCCATCGACAACCTCTATCAAATGCCCTTGTCCACTGCTCTACTGGTATGTTATTTATCCATCTTCATGCGTCTTCATTAGACAGTCTAATTTCATCACGATAATATTGAAATGACGGTTGAGTTAAACCATACCCAGCATTCACCACCTTCTTGCGAAGATTCTTATCTTTTATAGCACGCATGAAGTTTTATGCAATGTGTCTGATACAGTAGCCATGTGTAGAAGGAGGATCATGTCATCCGTTGTCATGGTTGTTGTAGGCACTCTCAATGGAAGCATGTCTATCAGAAATCAAACAGAGATTGGCTTGTGGAGCCACATGCATTCTGAGATGTCGAAGAAAGAAACCCCATCCACCAGCCGTTTCACCTTCAACAAGAGCAAAGGCAATGGGAAAGACGTTGTTGTTGTCGTCTTGTGCAACCGCCATGAGCAAAGTACCCTTGTATTTTCCGTATAACCAAGTGCCATCAATTTGAATAATAGGTTTGCAGAATGCGAAACCTTTGATGCACGGGTCAAATGCCCAAAAGAGACGGTGAAATATTCTATTACCTGTAGCATAGGTTCCGTCTGGCATCATTGTTGGCACTGTCTCCATAATTGCCACAGTTCCTGGGACATATGTTTTTAGTGCCCATAAAAACCGTGGCAATTCCTTGAATGAATCCTCCCAGTTGTCGAAAACCTGTTCAACAGCCTTTGTCCTCGCAATCCAGACTTTCTTGTAAGATGGAGTATAATTATATGTTGTTCTGATATGGGATATAATTATACTCACCTTCACTGATGGGTCTTTATTAACCAACGACAGAATGTCTTGACATATCAAAGTTGCGCTTAGTTTACGGTGATCTTGTTCAACGTTAGTTGCAATGCAACTGTGCGGTGGGTCTATTGAAGCGATCTCCCAAGAGTCGTTTTTCTTCTTGTAAGACGCAGTCAAACGAAACATACAAAGCATGTTACGACATTCGATAACATACCTTCTAAAATCAGTGTGTTTCACTGTAAAGTCAGTCAAATGAAACATACAAAGCATGTTACGACATTCGATAACATACCTTCTAAAATCAGTGTGTTTCACTGTAAAGTCAGCAGAGTTGTTCATGTGGAATTTTTTGATTGCCAGGACACATTCTTCTTTGGTACGAAACATGTCTCCCACCTTTAATTCTCCTTCTGATCTCGGATACGGATTATAGAAAACACTGTTGGATGTTTCATCGTCGTGAAGATCCATATTTGTCATATGTTGAGGCGGATTGTAGACATGACTATGAGGTATTGGTGGTGGTTGATCATCATCTTCATCGTCGTTGTTCAGCATGTGATCAACCTGTATCTCGGTCTCCTCTTCTTCTTCATCAACGACATCCACTTCTGCCTCTGCTTTTGGGTTGACGTCATCTGACCATTGTCGATCATCTTCACCAGATTCATTCTGATCAGTTAGTTGAGACTGTTGAGATGATATACATGGTTGAAGAGTAATGTACAACTCAATACAGTTGCAGCCTAAATGTTCATGACTAACAAACATGTATTCAACATCTTCATTGTCTCGTACCTTAAGGGGGAAATACTTGCATTGACCATTCTCAAAAAATATTGGATTTTGATATGTGATTTTTGACACAATACCCAATCCTATAAAGGATTGTATTCTTTTTTTTCAAAAGCAAGAAGGTTGCATTTCTCTTGATCATGATTCTAATGGTATCAGTGTTTCGAAAATAAAAACCATGTAGCTCAGACTCGTATGTTTCACCGTTGCAGTGAACGTTGACACTGTATAATGATGAAGATGACATTGTGCATATGAAAACTATTTTCTTACTGCAGATGAATGTGAGTGAAGTGTCTTGGATGTTGATAGTAAGACACTTAAATAGATGAGTGAAGTGTCTCACATGCTATCTAGTTCGGAGTGACGTGTCGGACATGCAAGCTAGTCCGAAATGACGTGTCGGACATGCAAGATACTCTGAGATGATGTGTCAACCATGCAAGCCATCAAGAAGTGACTTGTTCAGCATGCAGGAGACAAGACAACCACGTGTCAGACATGCAGACACACACTCCAAATGAATTGGTGCCTCCACTTATTCCTTGCACATGGTCGCCAATTCAAGTGGAGACATCATGCATTCAGACCTCGAAACCAAGCAATCAGACCTAGGTCTTGCATGCATGTCCCTATGGAGGCGCCAATTTGAATGGCAACCCCTCTTAAAGGTTGTACATGGTCGCCAATTCAAATGGAGACACCATGCAAGCACAACTTTTCATGCTCTCATCCATTTTCCTATAAATACATCCACTTCATCAACACTTCTTCCACACAATCACTCTCACTACTTCTTCTATAATACTTCTTCTACAATTTCATTTGCAATAACTTCTTGTAGTTTCATCTACACCAACCCCCCGACAAAATGGCTTTACTCACAATGGGCGAAGCACATAAAGGAACGATTGCAAACATCGCAACATATGTAAGTTTTTTCTTTTCTTAACTTTTTATCTTTCATCTTCACCAACCCCATTTTATTTTGAAATACCAACTTAGTCAAGTTTTTTATTCTTTCTTTTATAGGATGTATCAAGGTTTCGAACTCGGGTCCACGAATATTTCCATATGGACCTGATGATTCAACCTTATGTTGAACTCACCAGTTTTGGTCATATTAGCAAGATTTTGTCTTGGTCCATATATAACAAATTCATTCTAGCCTTATGCGAAAGATAGAGACCAGAGACACGCACATTTTGGTTCCCAACGGTGAGTGTACCGTGACGTTAGAAGACGTCTACATGCTTTTAGGACTACCCATTGAAGGCAAGACTGTTAATGGTAAGACCAACTATGCAAATTCAATTTGCATGGAGCTCTTAGACACTGATTTGTTAGATGATAATGCTAGAGGTCAAGGTATACTACTCTCACGCCTTAAGTCATACTATAATAGTTTATACTTAGATGAGCATTCTATCGAAGATGCTCGAATAATATAAACTAGGTGTTACATTATGTTGTTAATTGGATCGTTTTTATTTCCCGAAGGTAGTAGTGGTTCTAGCATGCATATTATGTACTTACCACTACTTAGACATATAGATAGAATAGGAAGTTACAGTTGGGGATCTATTGTCTAGCCTATCTCTATATCTCCTTGTGTAAAAACTCCCACAAAGTCACATCTAAATTTTCTGGATGTGCTGTTTTGCTACAAGCATGGGATTGGTCAAGACTACCGTCTCTAGCACCGGTCAATAACAACCCTTTCACTTTTCCATATGCACAAAAGTAAGTTGTTTAAATTGCTATATCTTTACTTACTTCCTTAAAGTTTATTACCTCAAACTATTTTTTTTACTTTTTGGTGTAGATGGTCGGCACGTAGTATGAGTTACAACAGATGTCCGAGACATTGTATTACTCAGTATCGCAACCTGTTGGATCACCTTCGACCGACAGACGTAAGCAAAATAACTTAATTATTTCGTTATATTTTGTTAACTTTTTCTACATTCATTATAATCATATCTTCTTTAACATTTCAGTTCATTTGGCGTCCATACCTTAATTTGGATCA
Organism: Lathyrus oleraceus; assembly: GCF_024323335.1. NCBI lineage: Eukaryota > Viridiplantae > Streptophyta > Magnoliopsida > Fabales > Fabaceae > Lathyrus > Lathyrus oleraceus. The sequence continues at coordinate 249,074,051 of NC_066583.1, forward strand.
TGACCATGAGGTCAATGCTGAAGACGCAGCTGTATGGACTGCATGCACACCGATAATACAGTTCACAACTGTGGAGATGCACAACACCGGTCGTGTGAAGCTGCAGTTCGGTATGGTCCAGAATATCCCAGATCCCCCAGCTAGCCTAGGAGAATGGCATCTGCGTAAAGTTAACGACCAATGGAACTTCAATTCATGGCAAAGCTTCGCAAGATCGGAGTGTCGCAAATGGAAGCACCGTTATGACCATGTCTTAACTGATGCAGTCATGCCAACTGAGGTAAAACCAAATCGTACTTATATGGCTTGGTACAGATCGGTTGGTTTTCAGTTCATCGCCGAAGATATGTACATATACGACCCACGCCAGGCAACTTACACACAAGAAGGATCAACATCTACCCCACAACAACATTCTCAGCCCGGTTACTCACAACCCCCTATCCGTCAAACTTTCCGTTCCACAAACACACAAACATACAACCAAAACATGTCATTCACCCAACCCTAATACCAAGAGCATACCTCATACCACCACCAACAAATTGACCATCAACCTGAGACCCAACATCGCTTTGCACCCACACCATCACCCTACCAAAGTCGCCTTAGCCAAAACACCAATCGCCCATCCTCCTACTGTAGCCAAGAAGCCCAAACATCACAAAACCAAAACATCCAACAACCCTATCTCTACCAAACACCCCAACAACCTTTCCAACCTTTCCTCGACGCATCATTCACACCCATGTCTCCCTTCAACTGTCTCGGTCGCCCATCCATGAGTCAACCACATCCCAACTTCTCTGACATGGGTCATGAGCTCAGCTACGGCGGTACACCATCAATGCATACTGAAGACTATGCTGACTTGTCTGAATACCTCAACGGACCTTCTCCTGTAGTTGGTAGTGACGCTCCTGGGCCCTCAGATGATCAAACACCGGTGCAGAATCGTCAACGTGGGTTAGGGCCAAGGGTTAGGGTAGCTAGAGGATGTGGGACCGGAGGTCGGTTAGGTGATCCCGGTCATCACCATTAGGTTTCTTTGTGTAAACTCCAAACTTTATTAATATCAAGTTGTGTTATATCAAATTTATCTTTCACTTATACCATAAAACACAAAAAAATGCATTTTAGGAGGAGTCTCCAATTGAATTGGCGACTCCTCTCAAAACCTACACATAGGCGCCAATTGGATTGGCTAGGGCACCTGCCCTAGCCAATCCAATTGGCGCCTCCATTCAAGTTTTAAGAGGAGTCTCCAATTCAATTGGCGACTCCTCCTAAAAGTGGGGTATTTTGGGATTTTTTTTTAAACTAGGGATATTTTGGGAATTTCCTTAAAAAGTGGGTTATTTTGGTAAAAAAACCTCACCGGCTTGCACAGGCAGATACACCATTAGAAAGAAACAAATAGAAGGAATAATGATAATATATGAGAGAAATTAAAAAGCTTACATATATTTATTCTTTACTACAAATCCAATACATTTCTATTTTCTCTCCTTTTCATGATTCTATTTTCTTTTTATTATTTTATTTTGCATTTTCAAAATATTTCAAAAAAACAAATTTAAAAGTCTCATTCTAGTCCTTCAAAATTCTGATTTGATATTTTTGTTGTTTGAAAAATGATCCTTTTTAATATAATTTTAAATTAGGTAAAATTTTGGACTTTTAATTCTACCATACAAAATGACATTTATTATGTATAAAACAGTTATGGTACATGTAATAGAACCAGCACCAAATATATTGTTTTGTTTTTTTATCCAAATAAACTAAATCTAATTTACTTTTTGAAGAAAACTAAGAAAATTATACTCATTTAGAATCAATCAACATCTGTATTAGATTATATTCTTTCTCTTCTTTTTATTTAACTAAAAGTTATTTTTTCTCTTTTTTTTTAGATGTCATTGTGTATATATTTTTTTGTTTATCGCATCAATTTTATTTTGTGTTAAATATTTTTTTTACTTTCTATAATAAAACACATTTGTTTTGAAAAAACTGTAAAACCAATAGAATAAATGACAAATGAAAAAAAATATTTAAAACAAATTAAAATAGACCACAAACAAAAAATGTATACACAATGACATCTTAAAAAATGAAAAAATAACTCTTAATTAAATAAAAGGAAGATAAAAAATCCGATATAATAGAAGTGTTGATTGATTTTAAATGGTATAAAGTTTTTAGTTTTTTTTTTCAAAAAGTAAATTTAATTTAATTTATTTGGATACAAACAAAAAAATTCATGTATTTGGTGTTGGTTCTATTACACTACAAGAAATTGTTTGTATAACTAAGGGATTTTGTTAGGGGTAACACCCCTCACTAAAGAAACAATATTGTTTGGGATTAAATATCTCGCAACACTCAATATATATATATATATATATATATATATATATATATATATATATATATATATATATATATATATATATATATGTAATTCGTGGGGTGATCTCTCAAATATCAAATATGGTAGTTTTTTTTTTTAATTTTAAAATTGGACATTGTGAGGGGTCATCCCTCGCAAAAAAGAAATGACGCTAAAAAAGGAATTAAATGGACTGGTAAATATTGTCATTTGCGAGGGGAAGTCCCAAGCAAATTATATTTGTTCAGTTAATGAGGGATAACCCCTCATCATTTGTGACCGTTAAGTCAAATCAACATGTTAAGCCTGCTACGCACCTGCAAAGTATCTGCAACACGTCAGATATTTGCTAGGGGTTGCCCTTCGCAATTTATGATCGCTTAGGTCATGTGGGGAAGCCCCTCGCAAACTGTCACCGTCTGCCACAACCTGCTACACGATTGCTTTTGTTCTGCAACACGTCATAAATTTGCTAGGGGATGCCCCTCGCAATTTATGAATGTTAGGCCTAAGTGGGGAGTTTGTTGATGAACGCTAAAAAAAATGGGGAGTTTGTCGATGAACGCTCAAAAAATACTAAAGTAAGTTTTTCTTTTATATTTAGTCATTTTAATTATTTCTTTATGTACCTACCTTATTTAAATTATGATAACGTCTAATTTATTTATTTTTATAGGATGAGTATGATACGACTTGTCTTATTATATCAGAGCATCCTGAGTTACCTCCACCGTAACTGAGATATCTTGTTGATCATTGTATGAGTTTTCAGACTTGGTATGATGTTGCTCGTGAGAAGATGAAAATGGGAGAGTGTATGGTGTTGGAGGGTATTGCCAAAAGAATCAAGTTGTGTGATTGGAGTTTTAGAATGAGACTTGTTGATGAAGAAGGAACATCACATCGACTTATATTAACCGTTGATATGCTAGCAACTATGAGAAACTTAGCGTATACCGAGGCAGCACGCGAAGCAGCAACAAGAAAAGCATAAATGGAAGAAATAAGGAGAAGACAAGTAGAGATGAAGGAAGAATTGAGGAGGAAAACAACGGAATATGAGCTAAGTTCCAAGAAAAGAAAAAATGGAATAAATGAGGAGAAAACACTTGATCAAAATGTAACTTGCACCTTAATGAAGTGATCATTCTCCTATGTTCTAAGAATGTCTTGACAATGTTGCTTGAGATACTCTGAGTGAAATTTTATGTTAGATGTATTTTTTATGATGTCAAAACTATGATACTTTAGTGTTTATGTATATTAGACGGTATCCTCTAAATCTTGATGTGCATATTAGCATTAGAGAGCATAAAAACATTTTGAAATGAGTTGGAAAATGGTTCATGCATTAAAAACAAGGTTTTATGTGAAAAATAGTCTATGCGTCGACACATACGTGATATAGGTTGACACATAAAAGAAAAAAATTCTTATGTGTCGACACATTCGATTTTCAGGTCGAGTCATGTAACTCTATTTTAAAGCGTGTAGCCTCAACTTGATGTGTCGACTCATGACCTATACAGGTCGATACATGACATATACAAGTCAACACGTGCATCGAACAACTCGACACATGCAACGTATTTTTCCAAAAATTCATAACATTTTTGAATCTTTTGCATTCCTTTTGCCTCCAAACATGCATGTATATAAATACTTCATACATGCATTATTTCTATAAAGGTTCTAGAGTAAACCTACACAAAACCATGATTTTAATGAGTTCTCATCATCTTCAAACTATATTCTATGCATACACATAAACAACCTACACATAATCATTCTTTGTATGGGTGTCATCTAGAATTAGAGTTGATAACATCAAGTTTAGGTTGTTGAATTGTAAACTGGGTTGAGATCTTTGAGGGTTTCAAATAAGAAAACCAAGTTGGAGTTTTCCTTCAAGATTAATTTGAGATTTTAAGATTTTGGATAAGATTACACAATTTGGATCCGATCGAGTGAAGCTTTGAAGAATAAAAGGTTCTTGCAAAGGAGTAACATGGGACGGTAGATCTTATTGGTAAATCTTGGGTTACAACAATTCGTAATTTGGATCTGACTTAGTGAAGGCTTTGAAGAACGATAGTTTCTTGCAAAGGAGTGGGACAGTGGATCAAATTGGCATTGTTGGATTACTTGATCAAGCTCGGATCAAGGGAAGAGAAAGTGTTAGAATCAACATCAAACTTAGGGTTTATAGAGTTGGATTGTTACGTTTCTCTTGTATACATATTTTGTAAAGTAAGGTTAATTTCATTATCTCAATTCGAGTTCGAATTGAGGACAGACGTACCCATAGCGATGCCGATTAAGGATCTGTCTAAATAATTCCTTGTGTACTCTTTCTCTTTCTCTCTCTCCATCTCTTTTATTTTTCTATTGAAAATAGTTGAATTCTTCGATTGTGCAATCGTTATGTTTAGCCAAAAAAATTATAACCTTTTGAAAGAGGTTTTGTTGAGTTGATCATAATCCTTTAGATTGTGATTGAATTTGAAGATCAACAAAACCATACAAATTTCTAAATAAAATAGATTGCACACAAGGTGTTCAATAATTTATCTCAATAGTTTTTTGTGTAAATTATCATTAGGAATAGTCTCTACTTGTAGCACCGCATTCAATTGATTATAGTTGATATTGTATTGATCAAATTTGTGTTCATTATTATACCTTGATTGCAATTACGCATATCTGAGCTTTTTGATAGCGGTTCGGTTAGACGATTCGATTCAGGTTACTTCCGCTCGCCATAAATTTTTCAATTTTTTTGTTAAATTCTTTAACTTGTGATCTATTCACCCCTTCTAGATCAAAGCATATCGTCTAATAAGTGGTATCACGAGCTCCGATTAATTTCGTGCTTCAATGTTTGCTTTAGAAAATGGCTACCGAACCTAAAGGGGCATAAAATAGAGCACCCACTTTCATCGGTGAAAATTATGGCTATTAAAAAGCTTGTATGTGTATCCAAATCAACTTGTTTGATAAGGGTGTATGGTACATCACCATCAATGGTCTTAATCAAATTACAATAACCAATGGTGAAGGCGTCATCGTACCAAAACCGAAAGATCGATGGAATGATTGTTGGTGTAAGCCCTAGAGGCCAATACTTTTAGTACTTGTATCGAATTATTTTTTAATTATAAAAGGCTTTTTCTTTATTATGTTTGTTTAATAAAGTCTCTAGAATAGCTAGTCCGTTTAATGTATCAAGTGTGACTTAATCATGAGATCACATTAAACATAAGGACACTATTCTTAAAGTATCCATAGTCGAGCTTTATTGTGAAGTGGGATAACATTAAAGCATTAAGACTATTATGTATATAGACTGATGATCACATCTCATGGATCATGGATAAGGAGTTATCAAGTCTTAAACATAGGTATGAATATTAAGAGTAATATTTATACTGGATTGACCCGCTATGAGAATACTATATAGAATGTTATGCAAAGTGTCATAAGTTATTCTCAACCACTATGGGCCCTAGATGTAGAGTCGAGTGCCTTATTGCTGATCAAACATTGTCCGTAACTGGATAACCATAAAGACAGTTGATGGGTACTCCACGAAGCATGCTAAGGGACATGAGTGACCTAGATGGAATTTGCCCATCCTGCGTAACAGGATAAATGTCTATAGACCCAATATTGAACTGGACAAGGATGACACGGTTTATGCCTTGTGTTCAATATATACATAAGGGCAAAAGGGTAATTATACACATAAGTTTTATCACAAAATAATTTGTCATATCACATGACATTTTCGTGTCTTGGGTAGCAGTGATGTGTTGCTAGATACCGCTCACTATTTATTATGTTAAATGCGTGATTTAATATAATTGTCAATGCCGCGAAAACCTACAGGGTCACACACAAAAGGACAGATTGATGAGAGATAGAGTAACTAAGGAACACCATAAGGTACGGTGCACTTAAATGAATTGTAGAACATCTTAAGGTACGATGTACTTAAGTAGAATACGAAATATGGTAAGGTACCACGCGCTTAAGTGATTTTGGCATATTATAAAATATGGGTCACATACACTTAAGTTGGCTTTTTAGCTTGCAGTCCACATAAGTGGTTCTATAAATAGAACACTTGTGCAGAAGCATTTAGTGCAGTTGCAATTTCGTTTCTCTCTCTCTCTCTCTCTCTCTCTCTCTCTCTCTCTCTCTCTCTCACACACACACACACACACACCACACACACACACACACACCACACCACACACACACACACACACTCAAAACCTTCATTCGTAGCAGCTAGCACTGAGATTGAAGGAATCCGTTCGTGTGGATTGAGTAGAGGTGTTGTCGTCGTTCAACTTTCGTGATCTCTCCGTAGATCTGCATCAAAGGTTTCAATCGTCACAAGAGGTAACGATTCTATCACTGATCATGCCCATTCGTAAGGATCACTAAAGGAGAAAATTTTCAAAGTCCGTTGCGTTTTGGATCGCTATTCTCCTTCATGATAATGATAAGAAGTTATGGTCATATAGTTTGAAGGCACAAAATATTGTCATATCTGCACTCGGTGTTGATGAATATTACCGTGTTTCCCATTATGAAATTGGCAAAGCTATTTAAGAAATATTAGAAGTTTCCCATGAGGGAACTAATGAAGCCAAATAAGCTATGATCAATACCTTAAATCAAGAGTTTGAACTATATCAGATGAAGCATGGTGAAACCATTTCTGACATGCAAAAGACGTTCACACATCTTATAAAATGGTTGAATGCTCTAGGTAAGCCTATTTCCAATGATATTGCTACTAATAAAGTTTTGAGGTGTCTTAATAGGGAATGGAAACCCAAGGTCACCGCAATCAAAGAAGTGAATGATCTTAAAATACTTGATCTCACAACTTTATTTGGCAAGCTAGAAGAACATGAGCAAGAACTCACTTGTTTGGAAAAACATGAAAAAGAGCATGAGAAAAAGATAAAGAAGGAGAAAGGTAAAGACGATGACGTAGAGAAGAAGTCTATGACTCTAAAGACTTTAAGCTCAAAGTCCTCAAATAATGAGCAAAGTGATTGTGAAACAAGAGATAACAAGAATTTCGATAATGAAGATATGAGGTTGTTTGTCAAAAGGTACCAAAGGTATATAATGAAAAATGGAGTCAAGCACTCTAACTATAACCTAATAAAATTTAGAAGGTTATCTAACTTCTCAAAGGGATGTGATATTAATAAAGGTAAACTTAGAAATTCATGCTACAATTGTGGAGAAGTCGGTCATTATAGGATGGATTATCCTATGATTAAGAAAGACAAAGAGAAAGGTCGTCACAAGAAATCTAACAAGTCTAGAAGAGCCTATGTTGCTTGGGAAAGTGAAAGTGATTCTTCAAATGATGAAAGTTCAAGTTCAAGTTTAGAATCGACTCGGATTTGCCTCATGGAAAACAAAAAGAAGAAGAAAAATGTAAGTCTTTATAAGCTTGAATCTATTAATGAATCATTTTATTCTCAATTACAAAAGGATTTTGAAAATCTACATAGAGAAGTCGTAGATGCTTTTAAAAAGTCAGCTTCACACAAAAGAATCTTTTCACACTTAGAAGACTCTTGGTTATGGCATAGATGCCCAAGTGTATAGTGACCATGAGTCAAGACTCTTGGTTATAGCATAGACGCCTAGCTCGTGTCAACTTTGATTTACTAAACAAAGTGAATTCAAAAGATTCATTAATTAGTCAACCAAAAATAAAGTTTTCAAAAGACCATCTATGTGATGCATGCCAAATGGGCAAGCAAACAATAGTCTCATTTAAATCGAAAAAACATTGTTTCAACTTTGAGCCTTTTGAGCTTCTTCATATGATCTCTTTGGTCCCTCAAGGACCAAAAGCATAGGTGTAATTACTATGGTTTTATGATAGTAAACGATAACTCGAGATTTTGTTAGGTCATGTTTATGTATAGTAAAGATGTGGCGTATTCAGCTTTCAAGCAATTTGCAAGATTATCCTAAAATAAGATGAATTTGAAAATTGTTGATATTCGAAGCGATCGTCGAGGAGAATTCGAAAACCTCCTCTTTGTGAAGTATTATGATAAACATGGCATTGAGTATAACTTCTCTGCTCCAAGAACTCCACAACAAAACGGTGTTATGAAGCGCAAAAATCGTGTTTTAGAGGAGTTGGCTAGAATAATGCTCAATGAAGGTAAGATTACCTAAGCATTTATGGGCCGATGCCATTAGCACGATATGTTATGTCTTGAATAGGTTATTAATATGTCCTATTTTAGACAAAACTCCCTATGAACTACTTAAGGGTAGAAAACATAATTTACCTCGTCTTCATGTTTTCAGATGCAAATGTTTTATTTTGAATAATGGAAAGGATAATCTTGGTAAGTTTGATGAGAAAGTCGATGAAGGTATCTTCCTTGGATACTCTCAATCTAGAAAAGCTTATAGGTTTTATAACAAAATATTACTTAGTGTTGAAGAGTCGGTACACGTCACTTTTGATAAGTCTTATCCCAAAAAAAATCGGGAAAGGTGTTTCTTTTCATGATGTAGGTGTTTCTTCATAAGACATTTTCAAATAACCCGAAAAAGGAATTGATCAGTCTAAAGTAGTGGAACATAAGAAATACAAAGATAATAATTGTGAATAGGAGAAGGTTGAAAGTCCAACTGTAGTGGACGTTCTACCTTTGGCTTGGAGAACATCCAAAGATCATTCTATCGACAACATACTTTGAGACATCACCAAAGGCGTGACAACACACTCCAAGATAAGTAATTTTTGTTATCACTTTGCATTCGTTTCACAAGTTAAACCTAAAAATGCCAAAAATACTTTACTTGATGAGCATTTGCTTATGGCCATGCAAGATGAATTGAACCAATTTAAAAGAAATGATGTTTGGGACCTTGTCCCTCATCCGAGTAATCATCAAATTATTGACACCAAATGGGTTTTTAGAAATAAACTCGACGAAAACAGAGTGATAACTAGGAATAAAGTCCGACTAGTGGCTCAAGGTTATAACCAAGAGGAAGATATTGACTATGAGGAAACTTATGCTCCGGTTGCTCACCTCGAGGTTATACACCTTCTAATAGATTATGCTTGCTCCATAGATTTCAAGTTATTTAAAATGGACGTGAAAAGTGTTTTCCTTAATGGATATATTAATGAGAAAGTGTATGTGGCTCAACCTCCCAGTTTTGAAAATCATGAGTATCTTAATGATGTTTACAAACTAAAATGAGCTTTGTATGGTCTTAAACAAGCACCTAGGGTTTGATATGAGCTTCTTAGTAAGTTTTTAATCGACCAAGGATACTATAGGGGGAGGTAGATACTACAATTTTCATTAAGCGGCGAGGAAAACATACTTTTCTAGTTCAAGTTCATGTCGATGATATCATCTTTGGTTCCACTAACATGCAACTTGTCAAGGAGTTTTCTAAGCTTATTCAGGGTGAGTTTGAGATGAGTCTCACGGGGGAGTTGAATTACTTCCTTAGTCTTCAAATCAAGCAACTCAACAAAAGGGACATTCATGTGTCAAATAAAATATTGCAACAAATTACTAAAGAGATTTGGTATGAAAGATGCAAAATCAATTAACACTCCAATGTCCACAAATGGAAACTTGGAAAGAAATGAAAATGGTAAGGATGTTGATATCAAGAAGTATAGAGGTATGATTGGTTCTCTTCTATATCTTACTACATCTAGGCCAGACATTATGTTTAGCATGTGTATGCACGCTCGTTATCAATCGGCTCCTAAGGAATTGCATTAAAAACCGTAAAACGCATTCTTAGATACCTTCATGGTACATCTAAGTATGTATTTTGGTATTCCAAGGGAAGCGATTGTAATTTGGTTGGTTATATCGATTCTGATTTTGTCGGTTGCAAATCGGATAGGAAGATTAGTAGTGGAACTTGCCACATGTTTTCAAGCTCCTTAGTAAGTTGGCATAACGAGAAACATGTTTTTGTTGCTTTGTCAACTGCCGAGGCGGAGTACATAGCAGCCGGTAGTTGTTGTGCTCAAATTTTATGGCTCAAACAAAAATTACTTGATTTTGATATTAAACTACAATGTATTCCTATTATGTGCAACAACATTAGTGCTATTAATCTAACCAAAAATCCATTGTTGCACTCTCGCACTAAGCATATTGAGATACATCACCATTTCCTACACGACCATGTTGAAAAAGGAAACGTCGTATTTGAGCATGTTGATAGCAAAAATCAACTTGGGGACATCTTTATAAAACCTCTTGCGACTAAACCATTTTTTAACATTCGAAGGGAATTGGGAAAACTTGATATCTCAAATCTTGCCTAAATATAATTTGTTGCATGCACTTTATATATTTTTGATTTAACTTTCCTTGGGATTTCAATCACATATGAGTGCATCCTTCATCAATTCATAAGCAACGTAATATTGTTCAATTTTCCCTCTTTGAAAGTAAGTTTTTTTACTTTTGCATGTTATCTATGTTCCAAATGCTTGATATGCTTGATGTATGAACTAATTCATGAATGCTCACTTCCAAAATTCTAAATTGATGTATTTTAATTCGTATGTTTATAGTGACTTCATGCTATTTTCCCTCCATACTTGAAATATGTTCTTGGTGTATAAGCAGGTTATCTATTCCAGCATGAAATATATTTGAACATGATATAATGTCAACAAAAGTCTTGTAGAGTGTCATTTTTATGATAACATCTATGTTTTTTGTTTGAGTGGTGATAAATCTATATATCAACTTGCTAGAGCACATGCATGTGCAACATTCGGAAGCACCAAAAGTATATGTCACATAATCGTGTTGCTTTTGTAGCAACTCAAGAGTTTTTTTTATTGAATTGCATCCTTCATCTTTTATTCATATTATATATGTTATTTGGCATAAGTTGTGGAAACCATGTTATATTGTTCCTTTAAATGCTTCTATTTATGTTTAGGCATTTTTCAATATTTACATCATTCTATGTGAGTGTTGTTTTATTGATGATCTTATATTTGCAAACACATTTGTGTGTTATATTGGTATATGTGTGATATAAGATACTTCTCATGGATTGATTTGTCTTTTTTTGATGTTGTCGAAGGGGGAGAAGCATAGGCAAGATGAAGTTGGGATGCATGCATTCAGGGGGAGCCTTCATGAAGACATGAAACACATTGTCTTAAGTTTTGCCATCATAAAAACGAGGAGTATGTGAGTGCAAATTTTTGTTAGATGTATTTTGTATAATGTAAAAACTAGAATATTTTAGCGTTTACGTATATTGGACGGTACCCTTCAAGTCTTAATGTGCATCTTAGCATTATGAAGCATTTTTTTTAAATGAGTTATAAATGAGTTGGAAAAGGGTCCATGCATTAAAAACAAGGTTTTATGTGAAAAACAGTATATGTGTCGACACATATGTATTATAGGTCGACACATAGAAAAAAAATGTCTATGTGTCGACACATCCGATTTTTAGGTCGACTCATGTAACTCATTTTTAAAGCTTATAACCTCTTTTGATGTGTCGACTCATGACCTATACAGGTCGACACATGACTTATACAGGTCTACACATGCATCGAACATGTCGACACATGACTTACATAGATGGACAAATGCAACGTATTTTTCCAAAAATTCATAACTTTTTGCATTCATTTTGCCTCCAAATATGCATGCATATAAATACTTCATACATGCATCATTTCTAGAAAGGTTCTAGAGTAAACCTACAAGAAGCCTGGATTTCAAAGAGTTCTCGTCATATTTAACCTACATTATATGCATACACACAAACAAACTACACATAATCATTTTTTATTTGGGTGTCATCTAGAATTAGAGTTGATAACATCCAATTTAGGTTCTTGAATTGTACATTGGGTTGAGATCATTTAGGGTTTCAAATAAAAAAACCAATGTGGGGTTTTCCTTCAAGATCAATTTGGGATTTGAAGGTTTTGGACAAGATTATGCAATTTGGATTCGATCGAGTGAAGACTTTGAAGAACAAAAGGTTCTTGCAAAGGAGTAGCGTGGGACGATGGATCATATTGGTAAATCTTAGGTTACAATAATTTGCAATTTGGATCCGATTGAGTGAAGGCTTTGAAGAACGTGAGTTTCTTGTTGTCATACCCCAAAATTTGCCCATTAATATTTCAAGACATTTTTCAGGGCACTCCGACTCATTTTTATGACACTGATCTTAAAGGAACAAAGGCCCAGCTCACGAGTGGCCCAATCCAGAAAATGGCCCAAACTGGCCTGCTCGCTAGGCGAGCAAATCCTTCGCCTAGCGAACGTTCGCTACACGCTCGCCTAGCGAACGTTTGCTACACGCTCGCCTAGCGAAGCTGGCAGAAAACAGAAAATTCTGGGCTTCACTCTGAGCCCATTAGGTCATGAAAAAAGGCATTATAAATACCACAACTCCAGTCAGAAAAAGAGAGGACGAAAAAGGACGAAAGGAGAACCCTAGCAAGCAAACCCTAGCGCTCACAGACGGAAAACCCTGGAGGCTAACCCTGAGAATTCCGAGTAACCCTAAAGGAAACCCTGAAGGAAAAGCCGGCGGCAGCAAGGTCACTTCCGCTCAATTCGATCCGATCGGCCAATTCAAGGTTACAATTCGATTACAAACAGGTTGGCATTGCTATTACTACCTTATGTTCTTAATTTGCACATGGTATCATGATTGAATTTATGAAACTATCTTAAGTTTTACATATGAATTTAAGTATGCATGAACATCTGAATGTCTAACCACATAATCTCTGTAATGAATGCTATAAGGTGTGAAGCTTGCTGCCATTATATCGTTATTAAAACCGGAATCCGCAGCCGCTCGCTAGCACATCGCTAAGCGAGCATGCAACGAGTGTTCGCTAAGACTTCGCTAGGCGAAGCAGGAGCGAACGCGACAGCAGCCGACTTTTCTGTTCTGACTTTTGCCCACCAGTCATGTTTTTATCATAGCCATGCATTGTTTATCTGACCCTACTGCTGTTCTGGTTTCTTTTGTGGTGTAATTCTCGATTGCACCCTGATTTGGTATTCTGACATGTTTGCTGAGTTTTGCAAAGGTTCACACATCGCCGGGAAAGCTAGCTAGATAGGTATTCTACTTTATTTGTGGGATGCCCTTTGTGGAGTTTCACCCTAAATTACCTAATTAATTTTAATGTATTAATTTTAATGTGGAGATCCACCCTCAATTACTTAGCTGATTTTAATGTATTGATTTTAATGTGGAGATTCATCCTAATTGCCTAATTGATTGTAAAATACGGCCTTTAAATATGTGATCTTGGACCTCTCTTTGCTGCCCTACGGTATTACGGTATAACGGTCGTGTCCCGCGAATGTAGGGATACACTTAGCAAAGACCCTTCGGTTAAATCATCATAAAATAAATCATGGTCCCTCGGATGTTGCCTTCGAAAATACGATTTTGTCCCTCGATGACCCTTCGGTGTAGCCTACGGTTAAATGATGATCGTCCCTTCGAATGCTAAGGTATCCTTACAACTGTTGCCTTCAATGACCTATCGATGACCCTACAATGACCCTTTTACATCCAAAGGATAAAACTACTTACTTCTCAATAGTAAGGACAGTTTTACCCTCATAAGGATAGGAAATGCCCATAACGACCTTAGGAAGGTATAACTCTCAATTACTGGATCATAACCTAAAACATTTTCCATCCCTCACACTTTGCAAATCCTAGAAAATCACCACTTGGTATACATTCATACTAGAATCATTACCAAGTTATATTTTTCTAAATCGTTTTCAAAATCAAATGAGATAAATACTTTGTATACATTCATACGAGAATCATTACAAAGTTAAGCTCTCTTTTCAAAACATTTTTAAGCAATTCACGAACACTTTTTCAGCCAAAATATAAGTGATCCAGCAATTAAGAGCCCATGGATAACCATGGATACAAAGGGTGCTAATACCTTCCCTTTGTATAATGTACCTCCCGAACCCAAAATCTATTGAGGTCTTTCCTGTTCTTTTCCACCTTTCCTTATTGGATAAAAGAAAAGTCGGTGGCGACTCTTGTTATCCGCGACATTGCGATAAAAAGCAAAATACCCCAAGTCAGTTCACTGTATGACAGAAATGGCGACTCTGCTGGGGAGTATTACAAGAGAGGTTACCTTAAAAAACAAGATCACTTATTTAAAATTGTATGATTTACTTTTAAGGGATTGCTTGGGTATTCTTGAGTGAAAGATCCTACACCCGGATCTAGTGTACCTTAGGTAAGTAGCAATAGATCATCGCGACTATCCGGCGTATACTGGAATGGTTAAAATGATGGCTACGACTAATGTGACACTTTGGATGTCCTGATGTTCCTCATGTTTACTTGAGGAAAAATTTGGCATCTGCGTGGTGTCATTAAAGTATTAACCAGACCTTTAGAACCCTAATTGACTCATCCTGGCCATTAGAAAGTAGTGAGATAACTGACTTCGGTTCCGACTGGGGTTGGTTGAGACTCGATACTACACTCCTTGAGATTGGACTTTAGGGAAGCTTTGGTCAACCACTTGGTGTTGCACTGAAGTGGACTTAAAGGAAGGTCAATGATTGGAGATCCTTCTAGAACCCGGTTACTATTCTAGGACAGGTTGAACCAACCAAACTTCAGTGGGGAGGGTACTTACCTATGGAATTCATGCAAGCCTTAAAACCTAGGAATGATTGTGTGACTTGTTTATGCTTATTTTTGCATAACATCATAACATCATAACATCATGACATCATAACATCATTGTACTAACCATTTCAAGGACTTAGGAATTTAGCTTTGCTCTGTTAAACAGCTATGGCTCCCAGGAAGACCATCCGGATTAATCTTGTAGCAATCTCTCCTCAACTCAAGAACTTAGTGTCAGAACTTTCCGATCATGCGCAGTTCATCAAGAGACATGGTTCTCTTCTCAATTTAGTTACCACTGGGTTCAAAGAAGATATGATGAGAGTTTTATTCCAGTTCTTCGACCCTAAACATCATTGCTTCACATTCCCAGATTATCAGTTGGTACCCACATTGGAAGAATTCTCCAGACTGCTTGGGATACCTATCCTTGATCAACTACCGTTCAGTGGTTTAGAAAAGGTTCCGAAGTCTGAAGAAGTTGCCGCAGCTTTACACATGACGAAGTCCGACATTGAAGCTAATTGGGTAACAAGGACTGGAGTTAAGGGTTTACTTGCCAAATTCCTGACAAATAAGGCCCGAGAATTCTTAAAAGTTATGAATGTCCGTGCTTTCGAAGACATCCTGGCATTGCTAATCTATGGCTTGGTGTTATTCCCTAATCCAGACCAATTCATAGACATGAATGCTATTAAGATATTTCTCACTCATAACCCTGTACCTACCTTGCTGGGAGACATTTTGCATTCCCTCCACACTCGTACCATGAAGAAGCAAGGGACTCTCATGTGCTGCATACCTTTGTTGTCTAGGTGGTTTATTTCGCACCTTCCTCAATCGGTCTTGAAGAACGAGCAGAATTTGAAATGGTCTCAAATGATAATGGCGCTCTCCCACCCAGACATCTGTTGGTGTCCTCAGTTCAAGGAAAATGTTACCATCATTGACCGATGTGGCGAGTTCCCTAATGTACCACTCCTAGGAATAAGAGGAGGTATTACTTATAATCCTGCTTTAGCTCTGCGACAGTTTGGTTGTGCTCGAAGAGATGGTCCACATGAAATGATCATCGAAGGCATTGTGTTCGACTATGACAACGATTCCCAAGGCCTCCGTCAAAGATTTGTACGAGCTTGGGGCATGGTGAAGAGAGGTACGTTAGGACAGAAAAATTCTATTCCTATGGAACCTTATCTCAGATGGGTACGCGCCAGAGCTCGTGAACTTGTCATGCCATATCTTGCAATCGGACCTCAGATTGTCGAACCTGAAGCTGAAGGAGGTGCTCCTCAGATCATTCCTTATCCAGATATGCCTACCAATGTTGAGGAACTAAAGAGATCCTGGATCCAGTTGAGAGAAGAAAGGGATACTTTCGAGACTCAGTTCGTCGCAGAAAGGAAGAAAGTGTTAGAACTTACCAGTCAGCTTAATGAGGAACGAAGACTCAATGCGTATCTTCGCCCAAAAAGAAGCCGCCCCTGGGAGACTTGAGCTTTCATTGTATTTTTATTATTATTCCTTTTGTAATGAACATTGGTCAAAGAAATTAGCAATAAACATTTCTCTCTTGTTGGTGATTTACGCAAAGTTAAATTCCAAAAGTCCTTGAAAACATTTCATACATTGCATAGCATAACATAACACTGCATAACAGGTATTCTACAAGTTCAATGTTCTCACGGTCTTCCTTACAAACAGAAAAATGGATCTCGAACAAACTGTCAAAGATCTCCAGACTCAGAATGCTCAATTCAAGGAGATGATGCTAAGCTTATCCAAGGGGCAGGAGGAACTGAAGGCTCTTTTGCTCGAAAAGAAGAAAGACAAGAAAGTTGTGAGTTTCATTAACCCGGGAAGAAGGCGTAAAGGACAGGCCGCAGGAGTCAAGTTTGGGATCCCGAATGGTCCAGAAGAGGAGACAGAGAATGATTCAGAAGAGGAGAATGTCGATCTCTTCAACCCTGAGGACGACGATGAAGATTATGAAAATGAACAGTACTCTCCAAGAGATGATAAGTACAAGTTGCTGGAAGAACGTATGCTAGCTATGGAGGGTCAGAAGGCGCCCGGTCTGGATTTCGAAAGTTTGGGTCTGGTCTCCGATGTGACCATTCCTCGCAAATTCAAAATCCCCACTTTCACTAAGTACGATGGTGTGTCCTGTCCTCAGATGCATCTGAGAGCTTATGTGAGAAAGATTCAGCCGCATACCACTGACAGGAAGCTATGGATCCATTTCTTCCAAGAGAGCCTGTCTGGCACACAGTTGGAATGGTATTATCAGCTCGAGAGCTCTGACATCCGCACCTGGACTGATTTAGCAACAACTTTCTATAAACAGTACCAGTATAACTCTGAACTAGCGCCTACCCGGCTACAGCTGCAGAATATGACTATGGGATCTAAAGAAAGCTTTAAAGAATATGCTCAAAAGTGGAGAGATTTGGCTGGCAGAGTCAAACCCCCTATGACTGACAGAGAATTGGTGGATATGTTCATGGGCACACTGACCGGCCCATTCTACAGCCATCTACTGGGAAGTTCTTCATCAGGTTTCACTGAACTTATATTGACAGGTGAACGTGTTGAAAGCGGCATCCGAAGTGGAAAGATACAGGCGGCTGCCTCTGCAAGCACCAAAAGGTCCTATCAGGGGAGGAATGAATCAAATGCTGTGTACGGTCAAAAGGGTCGTAACAAGAAAAACCGTGACCATGACATCGGAGCAGTTACGATTGCAGCACCACCATCTCAAAACTTCCAGCCCAAACAAGACAGGCCAAGAAGGCAGTTTACCAGGATCAATATGACCTTGGCACAGGCACTGCAGGGAATGCTAAAGGCAAATTTGATCACCCTCAGAGATCCTCCTACGAATCCCAACACTACTTCTTCTCGTTATAACCCTAATGCCAGGTGTGCATATCACTCCGATAGCCCCGGGCATGATACAAACGATTGCTGGTCATTGAAGAATAAGATTCAGGATATGATCGAAGCTGGAGAAATTGAGTTTGAGCCTCCGGAGACCCCTAATGTCATCACTGCTCCTATGCCTAATCATGACAAGACGGTTAATGTCGTGGATGACGACGATCACGTTTCCAATGTGGCGGACTTAACATCTCCTCTCCCGATCATAAAGAGGAATTTATTGCAAGCTGGTTTATTTCCAGGTTGTGCTGAAGATTGCAATCTCTGTATATTCTAACCAGATGATTGTTGGGAATTGAAGAATGGTATTCAACGGCTGATGGATGATCATACAGTTCTCTTCGAAAAGATTCCTAAGGCGGAAAACCCTATTGAAGAAATATCTGTGATTGCTAGGTCCAAAGTTCCAGTGAAGATTACCGCTACTAGGGCGCCTGTGAAGATTACTGTTGAGCCCAGGGTAGCTCCCCTAATCATTACTGCACCTGGCCCGATCCCGTATTCCTCAAGCAAAGCTATTCCGTGGAATTATGGCGGTGATGTTTACGTCCATGGCGTAAAGCAAATTGACAATTCTACTAATCCTAATGGCATCGTTGGGACTAGTAAAATTACTCGAAGTGGAAGGATCTTCTCTCCAGAAATCTCACCTCCTGTCCTTGAAACTCGAGGAAAGGAACCGGTCAATCCTTCTCAGTCAGAGACACCGGTCAAAGTTACTCCCGAAGATGTTGCCAAACAGGAAATGGAAGAAGTGCTGAAAATCATCCGCAAGAGTGATTTCGATGTGGTAGAACAGTTGGGGCATACCCCGTCTAAGATCTCGATGTTATCCTTGCTGTTATCTTCTGAATCTCATGCCAATGCATTGATAAAATTCTTGAAGACTGCTCATGTGCCTCAGGAAACATCTGTCGATCAGTTCGAAAATTATGTTGCTCACTTGGCTGTTGACAATGGCCTAGGCTTTTCCGATGCTGACCTGACACCAGCGGGAAAGAATCACAATAAAGCCCTGCATATCTCCATTGAGTGTAGGGGAATCACTTTGTCTCATGTGTTGATCGATAATGGCTCTTCCTTGAATGTGCTGCCAACAGCTGTGCTGGATAAGCTGGACTGTAAAAGCATCGAACTGCAACCTAGTGACATTGTGGTACGTGCTTACGATGGTGCGAAGAGTGTTGTCCATGGCGAAGTAGTCCTCCCTATCAAGATAGGACCTCAAGTCTTCAATACTACCTTCCATGTAATGAACATTCGTCCTGCCTATTCCTGCTTACTGGGACGCCCTTGGATTCATGGGTCAGGTGCTGTAGCTTCGTCTCTCCATCAAAAGCTGAGGTATCCCACAGAGGGCAAAATTGTCACCGTGTGTGGAGAAGAAGAGTACATTGTCAGTAGTGTGCATGCCTTCAGATACGTTGAGATGGATGGTGAATTCATTGAGACTCCTTGTCAGTCATTTGAAGTAGTTCCTCCGACCAATCCTGTCCTTAAGCCAACTTCCGGTGTGCCCAAGGTTATTCGGACTCCTCCTGCTATGATTTCCCTGAAGGACGCTCAAGTTGTGGTTGAAGATGGTGGCTGTACTGGCTGGGGTCAACTGATCAACGTACCGTACAAGTCTGACAAATTTGGCTTGGGGTTTAGCTCTGAGAAGGTAGCCAAGAGTCAAATTAATGTTGTAGAAGACGCTGACAGCGATTGCAACCTGGATAGCTGGATTTTCCCAACAATTGGCGACGGACTCAATAATTGGAAGGCTGAAGTTACTATCCCGATTTCCTTTAGTCAGGAGTAATTGTTATTGTCTATTTTGGTGTTGCAAATTTTTGTTTTTTTTACAATTGAACTTCTCCAAGCGTTGTGTCTATGCCCGGGGCACAATAGCTAATTTGTTAAGGGTTTTGTCATTTTCATAAGCATATTCATATTCAATAAATCAATGGACTTTTTGCATTCAAATATTGCGCTCTTTGTCTTTTCTGTCATCTTCCAAACAAGCTATGTTTTCTTACACACACTCACGTAACGAATTGCAGATCCATACCCACTCTGGATCCTGTTGATAATAGTTCTACTACTGTTCATTATGACTTTGAAAATCCGATCTACCAAGCCGAGGATGGAAGTGTGGAAGATTGTGAAGTACCTGGAGAACTTGCCAGACTGTTACTGCAGGAAGAGAGGACTATACAGCCGCACGAGGAGTCAGTTGAGATTGTAAATCTGGGTACCGAAGTAGACAAGAAAGAAGTCAAAATAGGAGCAGGCTTGGAAAACAGTGTCAAAATAAGGTTGATTCAGATGTTACATGACTATGTAGAGATTTTTGCTTGGTCTTATGACGACATGCCAGGACTGGATACTGATATAGTAGTACATCGGCTGCCAACGAGGGAAGATTGTCGTCCTGTTAAGCAAAAGGTTCGTCGCATGCGTCCTGAAATGTCTGAGAAAATCAAAGCCGAGGTTATGAAACAATTTGATGCAGGTTTTCTGGCTGTTACTTCTTATCCTCAATGGGTTGCTAATGTGGTACCAGTGCCGAAGAAGGATGGCAAGGTGCGAATGTGTGTAGACTACAGAGATTTGAATAAAGCGAGTCCCAAAGACGACTTTCCACTTCCGCACATTGATGTTCTGGTAGTTAACACCGCTCAACACAAGGTATTCTCATTCATGGATGGATTCTCAGGTTATAACCAGATTAAGATGGCGCCTGAGGACATGGAGAAAACTACGTTTGTAACGCAATGGGGCACGTTCTGTTATAAAGTAATGCCATTTGGTTTAAAGAATGCAGGGGCAACGTACCAGCGTGCTATGGTGGTTTTGTTCCATGATATGATCCATCATGAAATAGAAGTGTATGTGGATGACATGATAGCCAGATCTCATACTGAGGGAGAGCATCTCGATCATTTATACAAACTGTTCGAGAGGTTGAAGAAATACAAGTTGAGGTTGAACCCGAACAAATGCACCTTTGGAGTAAGATCCGGCAAACTCTTGGGCTTTATTGTCAGTGGTAAAGGGATTGAGGTTGACCCGGCTAAGGTGAGGGCTATTCAAGAAATGCCAGTTCCCCGTACAGATAAAGAGGTCAGAGGGTTCTTGGGACGTTTGAATTATATTGCCCGATTTATCTCCCACTTGACTGCTACCTGCAAACCCCTCTTCAAACTACTGAGGAAAAATCAAGAGATGAGATGGAATGATGAATGTCAAGAAGCTTTCGACAAAATCAAGGAGTATCTTCAAAAACCTCCCATTCTGATGCCACCAGTTGAAGGAAGACCTTTAATCATGTATTTGACCGTGTTAGAAAATTCAATGGGGTGTGTGTTGGGACAACATGACGAGTCTGGCCGAAAAGAGCATGCCATATACTACCTTAGCAAAAAGGTTACCGACTGTGAAACAAGATACTCACTGCTCGAGAAAACTTGCTGTGCTTTGGCCTGGGCTGCTCGCCGACTAAGACAATACATGTTGAATCATACCACTTTATTGATTTCTAAGATGGATCCTATCAAATACATATTTGAGAAACCTGCCCTCTCCGGAAAAATAGCAAGATGGCAGATGATTTTAACAGAGTATGACATCCAGTATACTACCCAGAAAGCAATCAAAGGAAGCGTGCTAGCCGATCATTTGGCTCATCAAGCGGTGAATGATTACCAATCTATGAATTTTGAGTTCTCGGATGAAGATGTCATGCTTGTTACTGATCAGGAAGAACATGGACCGGATGAAAGACCCGAACTTGGATCCCGATGGACTATGGTTTTCGATGGATCTTCTAATGCATTGGGCAACGGTGTTGGTGTTGTAATTATATCTCCCCGGGGTTGCCATACGCCCTTCACTGCCAGACTATGCTTTGATTGCACCAACAATATGGCTGAGTATGAAGCATGTATTTTGGGACTTAAGGCTGCTATAGACCTGAGAATCAAGTTTTTGAGGGTGTATGGAGACTCGGCCCTAGTAGTCAGTCAGATCAAAGGAGAATGGGACACTAAACATCCGAATCTCATCCCTTATCGAGAGCGGGTGTTAACATTAATCCCATACTTCGAAGAGATTACATTCGAACACATTCCACGAGAAGAGAATCAGTTGGCAGACGCATTGGCTACCATGTCATCTATGTTCAGAGTCAGATGGGGCAGCGAAGCTCCCATGATCACCATTGAACGGTTAGATGAACCAGCGTATTGTTATGAACTTAACGCTGATGGAGTAGAGGAGAAACCTTGGTTCCATGAAGTAAAAAGATATTTGGAAACTCAGGAATACCCTGAAGAGGCATCTATCAATGACAGAAAATTTCTGAGGAAGTTCTCCGCTAAATTCTTTTTGAGTATGGATTATTATACAAACGTAATCATGATTCGACTTTGCTTCGCTGTGTGGATAAAAAGGAAGCAGAAAAGATTATGGAAGACATGCATGATGGTATTTTTGGGACTCATTCTAGTGGGCATACGATGGCCAAGAAGATTCTGAGATCAGGGTATTATTGGTCTACCATGGAAGCTGATTGCCATCATCACTCCAGAACCTGTCACAAGTGCCAGATATATGCGGATAAAGTACATGTGCCTCCTGCTCTATTGAACGTGTTGACAGCACCTTGACCCTTTGCAATGTGGGGCATTGATATGATTGGAGAGATTAAACCTACTGCTTCTAACGGGTATCGTTTCATCCTTGTTGCTATTGATTACTTTACAAAGTGGGTAGAGGCCGCCTCATTCGCTTCTGTCACCAAGAATGTGGTGGCACGATTCATCAAGAATAATCTCATTTATCGATATGGCATCCCTGAAAGAATTATTACTGACAATGGTACTAATTTGAACAACAAGATGATTACTGAACTCTGCACGCAGTTCAAAATAAAACACCATAACTCTTCTCCGTACCGGCCAAAGATGAACGGTGCCGTGGAGGCTGCTAATAAGAATATCAAGAAGATCATACAAAAGATGACGGTGACGTACAAAGACTGGCATGAGATGTTACCGTTTGCTCTTCACGGTTATCGCACTTCAGTACGCACTTCGACAGGAGCAACTCCTTTCTCTTTAGTCTACGGAATGGAAGCCGTTTTACCAGTGGAAGTCCAGATTCCCTCTCTAAGAATCATAAAAGAGGCGGGCTTAGATGAAGATGAATGGATTCAGACTCGACTCGACCAGATAAACTTGATCGATGAGAAGAGACTTGCAGCTGTGTGTCATGGACAGATATATCAGAAGCGCATGACCCAGGCATTTAACAAAAGAGTCAAGAGACAGGTATATCAAATTGGCGATTTGGTAATAAAGCGTATCATTCTACCACAGGGTGATCCCAGAGGCAAATGGATTCCCACGTACGAATGGCCGTTTGTAGTTAAGAAGGTATTCTCTGGTGGAGCCATGATACTAGCTACAATGGACGGCGAAGACTTCCCGCATCCCGTGAACACAGACATAGTCAAAAAATACTACGCATAAAAGAGACCTGCTAGGTCGACGTACCTAGGCAAAAGTAAGGGCATCCCGGCAAACCAAAAAGGTTCGGGCAAAAATTAGGGATAAACATAAAAAAATGTGCACCCGGCAAGTCGAAAACCTGAAAAGGCGGCTTGGGCAAAAAGGGGTATCCTGGTGGATTGAAAACCTGAAAAGGCGGTCCAGGAAAAAATTAGGGATCAAAGCGTATGACTATGTCCCGTTCTCAGACAGCTTCATCCAAGTTCAAAGGACTGAACAAGCTAATCACTTCTATCCGACAGCAGGAGATGAGAGGCTTGAAGACATAATGGCAGTAGGGGAATTAAAGTCAATAGGACGTTTTCGGCATAGCTTCCTCTTTGTTTTCTTGACAATTTCCTCTTACTAGGATTTCTGTCTCCTTGTACACAAATTGCCTGTTTATAGGCCCTCTTTCGAAATCAATATAATTTTAGTTTCAAAAAAAATGCTTTTGTTTTACTTTCTCTGTTTTGTTTGCATAAGCGTCCATTGATCTAATTCGAATTAATATATGCATTTGGATATGATCGATGTTTACCAAAAATGCGTGCATAAAATAGAAATAGCGATTACTACTAGACTTCAGGATCGAGGAGAAGGTCTAATCATGCTTTCCAATGAATCCGTTGCTAATCCTATCCCCCAGCAAAGCCAGTCATTCCCAGAAGAGAGTGGCATTACTAGACAAATGGGTCATCTCTTCCACCCCCAGCCAGGCTTCTGTTGAACATTTCTACCATCAGACAGAAATCAAGCATCCCCGGCTAAGAAAGGGTCATCGATACCAGTATCTCCCAACCAGAAGATTGAGATTTGTTTTCCCCAGTAGAGTCCTCTGGAAGAACTTTTCAGATGCATAATTCATTCATTACATCATTTCACAGCATACGCATGCATACATCGTTCGCAGTTATTTTCGAAAGCATAAAACATCTCATGCATCATGACATGGCATGAAGCTAACTTTATTTTTCAGGTTAATTATTCCCCTGATACAGTCAAAACAAAGGTCCATTCAGACGGACATCCTCATCAATTACGTTCAGGATTCAACTACATCTTTCAGATATACTCCATGTCAACATTCATTCTGACATCCTCCTAACGATGGCATCTATAAGCCCATCCCAGACATTTATTGCAAATACAACATATACAAATACTATCAGATATAGCCTAGCGTACGGTTCATTCTGATTCAGCTCAACATATGACTCTTTCAACTCAGATGCGATCTAACGTACGATCCATTCCGACCTTCAACAACTCCAATACGGTCTAGCATACGACCCATTTGGACCTTCAAGGCCTCAAATGCTACCTAGCGTACGGTACATTCTGAAGTGTAGTCTGGCGTATGACTACCCCCTTCATCATCAGGTACAGCCTAACGGACGGCTCAGTCTACAACTCAGATACGATCTAGCATACGATCCATTCTGATCCTTCACCCCCAGTAACGATACAGCCTAACGGACGGCTCGTTCCGCAACTCAGATACGATCTAGCGTACGATCCATTCTGATCCTTTATCCCCAGCGGCGTATGACCCATTCTAACTCCCCAGTGAAGTCGACGGCCTAATGAATGACTCACTATACGGTCTAGCGTATGACCCAGTGACACCCATGACTTCAGATATCTTCTAACGTACGACGTACTCTGAAGCTCTCATCATCAAACTTCCTAGATGGCATCTTTAAACCCATCCCCATCAAGACTAACTAATTGACAAGTGCAAATTTTTGGGGCATCCTAAGTGTTCAATAATCTTCCACCTCCAGATCACGAATGGCGTACATACCATTCTGACTCTCTCGGTTCAAGAATATTGAACAGGGGCAGCTGTCATACCCCAAAATTTGCCCATTAATATTTCAACATATTTTTCAGGGCACTCCGACTCATTTTTATGACACTGATCTTAAAGGAACAAAGGCCCAGCTCACGAGTGGCCCAATCCAGAAAATGGCCCAAACTGGCCTGCTCGCTAGGCGAGCAAATCCTTCGCCTAGCGAACGTTCGCTGCACGCTCGCCTAGCGAACGTTCGCTACACGCTCGCCTAGCGAAGCTGGCAGAAAACAGAAAATTCTGGGCTTCACTCTGAGCCCATTAGGTCATGAAAAAAGGCATTATAAATACCACAACTCCAGTCAGAAAAAGAGAGGACGAAAAAGGACGAAAGGAGAACCCTAGCAAGCAAACCCTAGCGCTCACAGACGGAAAACCCTGGAGGCTAACCCTGAGAATTCCGAGTAACCCTAAAGGAAACCCTGAAGGAAAAGCCGGCGGCAGCAAGGTCACTTCCGCTCAATTCGATCCGATCGGCCAATTCAAGGTTACAATTCGATTACAAACAGGTTGGCATTGCTATTACTACCTTATGTTCTTAATTTGCACATGGTATCATGATTGAATTTATGAAACTATCTTAAGTTTTACATATGAATTTAAGTATGCATGAACATCTGAATGTCTAACCACATAATCTCTGTAATGAATGCTATAAGGTGTGAAGCTTGCTGCCATTATATCGTTATTAAAACCGGAATCCGCAGCCGTTCGCTAGCACATCGCTAAGCGAGCATGCAACGAGTGTTCGCTAAGACTTCGCTAGGCGAAGCAGGAGCGAACGCGACAGCAACCGACTTTTCTGTTCTGACTTTTGCCCACCAGTCATGTTTTTATCATAGCCATGCATTGTTTATCTGACCCTACTGCTGTTCTGGTTTCTTTTGTGGTGTAATTCTCGATTGCACCCTGATTTGATATTCTGACATGTTTGCTGAGTTTTGCAAAGGTTCACACATCGCCGGGAAAGCTAGCTAGATAGGTATTCCACTTTATTTGTGGGATGCCCTTTGTGGAGTTTCACCCTAAATTACCTAATTAATTTTAATGTATTAATTTTAATGTGGAGATCCACCCTCAATTACTTAGCTGATTTTAATGTATTGATTTTAATGTGGAGATTCATCCTAATTGCCTAATTGATTGTAAAATACGACCTTTAAATATGTGATCTTGGACCTCTCTTTGCTGCCCTACGGTATTATGGTATAACGGTCGTGTCCCGCGAATGTAGGGATACACTTAGCAAAGACCCTTCGGTTAAATCATCATAAAATAAATCATGGTCCCTCGGATGTTGCCTTTGAAAATACGATTTTGTCCCTCGATGACCCTTCGGTGTAGCCTACGGTTAAATGATGATCGTCCCTTCGAATGCTAAGGTATCCTTACAACTGTTGCCTTCAATGACCCTACAATGACCCTTTTACATCCAAAGGATAAAACTACTTACTTCTCAATAGTAAGGACAGTTTTACCCTCATAAGGATAGGAAATGCCCATAACGACCTTAGGAAGGTATAACTCTCAATTACTGGATCATAACCTAAAACATTTTCCATCCCTCACACTTTGCAAATCCTAGAAAATCACCACTTGGTATACATTCATACTAGAATCATTACCAAGTTATATTTTTCTAAATCGTTTTCAAAATCAAATGAGATAAATACTTTGTATACATTCATACGAGAATCATTACAAAGTTAAGCTCTCTTTTCAAAACATTTTTAAGCAATTCACGAACACTTTTTCAGACAAAATATAAGTGATCCAGCAATTAAGAGCCCATGGATAACCATGGATACAAAGGGTGCTAATACCTTCCCTTTGTATAATGTACCTCCCGAACCCAAAATCTATTGAGGTCTTTCCTGTTCTTTTCCACCTTTCCTTATTGGATAAAAGAAAAGTCGGTGGCGACTCTTGCTATCCGCGACATTGCGATAAAAAGCAAAATACCCCAAGTCAGTTCACTGTATGACACTTGTAAAGGAGTAGCGTGAGACAGTGGATCAAATTGTCATTGTTGGGCTACTTGATCAAGCTTAAATCAAGTGTTAGAATCAACATCAAACTTAGGGTTTGTATGATTGGATTGCTACATTTATCTTGTATACATACTTTTGCAAAGTAAGATTAATTTCATTATCTCGATTCGAGTTCAATTAAGGGAAAACGTACCCATAGTGAGGTTGATTGGGGAACTGTCTAAACAAATACTTGTGTACTCTCTCTCTCTCTCTCTCTCTCTCTCTCTCTCTCTCTCTCTCTCTCTCTCTCTCTCTCTCTCTCTATATATCTATATATATATATATATATATATATATATATATATATATATATATATATATATATATATATATATATATATATATATATTTATTTTATTTTATTTTATTTTATTTTTTTCAATTGCAAATTGTTGAATTTTTCGATTATGTGATCATTATGTTTGACCAAAAAGTTTGATAACCTTTTGAAAGAGGTTTTGTTGATTTGATCACAATCCTTTAGATTATGATTAGATTTGAAGATCAACAAAAGCATACAAAGTTCCAAACAAAATCAATTGCACACAAGGTGTTCGATCATTTGTCTCAATAGTTTTTTGTGTGACTTATTATTGAGAATAATCTATACTTTTAGCATTGCATTCAATTGGTTATGGTTGATAGTTTTTTGATCAAATTTGTGTTCATTATCATACCTTGATTGCAATTACGCATATCCGAGCTTTTTCATAGCGGTCCAGTTAGACGATTTGATCTGGGTTATTTCCGCTCGCCATAAACTTTTCAAAATAGTTTTTTATTAAAAATTTTAACTTGTGATCTATTCACCACTCTCTAGATCGAAGTCTATCGTCTAACAAATACAAGTCTTGATAACATATCTTGAGTCATTGAGCTTTTTCTCATCCTTTGATATTGCACTTGAACTAGAGATAATATATTTATCTTTATCAAAACACAATGTTGGAGAAACTTGACTGCACATAATCTGGTTTGGGAGTCAGCTCTATCATCAAGTGCTTCTAGCCCCCTCATGATCGTAGTTGCAAGAGATCGGACTGTGGTCTTCCATACCAACTCCAGTGTCAATCACCATTTGACCAACTAACGATTGGTGAATATATTATTATATTTAAATATTTAAGTTTATTTAAAATTTTATATTAATATCACTTCTATTTTTTATTATTATTTAGAAAAAATACTCTTTTTAGTCCTTTAAGTTTACCTATGGGTTCATTTTAATCGGGCCATGGTCACCATGGTTACTTGGAAAGGTAGCGTATCACTAGGTTAAATCATGTTTGTTTACTTGTTTTACAAATCAAATATATATTAACAAATCATACATTTTCCAACAATGCAACCATATACATTCTATTTAGATTCATATCAAATGCATTTTATCCTTAATGTAACTGTACGTTTTATAATACTATTGAAGAAGCTGAAGCATGTTCTTGATGAAGTTGAACATTGCATAATGATTTAAACAAAAACACGCCATAAATTTAATTGCAAAAGTGTTAGAGAAATTCTTGGATGTCATTAACATTTTCATTATAACAAAACTCATAAATTGAAATCAAAAAATCGAAACCAAAAATCAAGAAATCGAAACCAAGAACCCAAAAATGCATACCCAACAACAATCTTCTGGATTCTTTAATTTATTAAACTTCTACTCTTCAATTTTGCTGAAACTCATACCATAATGATATTGTATCTGAATTGTAACCCGACATAAGAAATATGTGGAAATCATTACCTCACAAGAAGAAAGTTTACTTCACTGTCCAAGCATTCAAAATCCTTCTGGTGTATGTAACTTCATTTTAAGTTCTTGTTATTTTTTGGTAAATTTTCATTTTTTTCTTCAAATATTGTTATTTATGAAGTTGAATTTTCAGGTTGAATTTCCATAGGTGCATCCTCAAAAAACCACCATTTCTTGGGTTTATATAGACAACTAAAATATGAAACTCTAGAGCATGAATATTTGGACTCTTTGGAACTTTTATTATAGAGCTTGTAAGTATTTTCTATTGTTATTATATTAATCACACTTTGCATTTTGCAGATGATAGACAAGCACTGAGAATTATTCATTATAGTCAAGTTATTGTGTGAGTGTGATGTATTTTGCAGATAATAAATAAGGGAATACTTGAAGTGATTGGAGTTGATATTGGAAAATGCCTTAATATTCCTCTTTGATTAATTAATTTTCTTATGTATGATGTAACTATTGTTACTTGTATTCCGTTTTAAATTTTTTTATAAAGTTGTTACAATAACATGTTCAAATTGTTGAGATTTCAATTATATTTGGTGTGTAAATTCAATCAAAAAAGGCAAATTGGACTTGTGGTAATATATTGTGCCCAACAACCTAGTGAACCAAGTATCGAATTTACGGTGTATGTAAAATTTTGGTGACCTTTTTAATGATCATATCTCACATTAATGTCACATGTATGCTAAATGGATCCTGAATTTGACTTTGACTAACGGGCCTAATAGAAAAGACTAATATGATACTCTTTGAAAAGATAAAGGATCACATCAGAGCTTTTAAAAATTATTAGACCAAAATGGATTCCGAGATAAAGGTAAGGGATTAAAGAAGATATTTTTTCCTATTATTTAAATGAGTCTTTGTTAGTATTTGTTTTTTTTAGTTTATATTATCCATGAGTAATCCTATATATTGTAGTTTCATTGAGACATTAGAAATCAATCGAATGTGTCTTTTATTTTATTTTGTTTATTTTTCTTTAGTTTTATTTAGTTTTTCTTATGTTTCTAGCAATTTAGGTTTATCACTCTATCAATTTGGTGATTTCATTCTTGAACTTCAAGACCTTATATGGCATACCCATTTCACTCATGTTACACAACTCCATTTAATTTTTACCACACCAACCTACCACTATTACAACCTCATTTCCATCTTATTCCACCAATATTCTTCTTACAACTCTGTCTCAAAATGTATGTTTCAACCATGGTTATTCACCAACTTCGCCAAATCCATACACTTCGTATTATTTACCAAACTCATTCACGCCATTTTATTCATCAAACTCATACACATCATTTTCACATACATCAACACCCATTCTAGATTTAAAGGTTCTGCAAAAATTTCATTTTGAGATATTAGAAACATTGAGAAATTTGAAAAATGATTTGAAAGATGACATCAAAAAATAATTTTAAGAAACTTATCAATTAATAAATGATTTTAAGGAGAGATTTAAAAAAACGGATTTTTTCTTTGTATTTTTGAAAATGGATTCTACAAAAATGTTTTTCAAAATATTATAAGTTTTTTTAAATTTGTTTTCTATAAATTAAAAGATTGAATTGTTCATTCTATAAGATAAATATACATTATTGAAGATCAAAATATAGTCAAAATCACAATTTTTTCAAAAAGTTGTATCTTAAAAATGATTTTTATGAAAAGTTATTTGAAATAGCTTCAAAATTAAGTGATTTTTTGAAAATTTGATATCCAAAAAAAGTTTCGATAAAATGATGAAATACCTAAAATAATATTTTAAGAATAACTATTCAAACCAAATTTTTATTTGAAACTTTTATGAAAAGTTTCTTTGTAAAAATTTTTTACACTAAAATTTATAACACTATAAAAATCATTTTTAAAAAAAGCCAAAACAAACGGGCCCTTAGGGCCAGTTTGTTTTACCTTTAAAAAAATGGATTTTTTCTTTGTATTTTTGAAAATGGATTTTACAAAAATATTTTTCAAAATATTACAAGTTTTTCTAAATTTATTTTTTATAAATTAAAAGATTGAATTGTTCATTGTATAACATAAATATACATTATTGAAGATCAAAACATAGTCAAAATCACCATTTTTAAAAAAAAAATTGTATCTCAAAAATGACTTTTAGAAACAGCTATTTGAAATAGCTTCAAAATTAAGTGATTTTTTGAAATTTTGATATCCAAAAAAAGTTTTGATAAAATGATAAAATACCTAAAATAACATTTTAAGAATAACTATTCAAACAAAATTTTCATTTGAAGCTTTTATGAAAAGTTTCTTTGTAAATTTTTTTTACACTAAAATATATAACACTATAAAAATCATTTTTAAAAAAAGGCAAAACAAACGGGCCCTTAAAGAGCTTCGTCTTACTTTCAAAACATCATCCAAAAAAATTCGCTAAAATTTTCCCAGATGACACTTTTGGCGTTTCTTCGGTGACAATTTCCGTATCTTTTTCGACAACATTTCTAATGTCTTCTTCGATGACACTTCTAACATCTTCTCCGACGACACTTATGGCATCAACGCCATTGTCAGAAACTCATTACTCCACTTCTAGATCCAAGTTTCAATATGACATTTTTATGCTACAGCGAAGGATTTAATTTTTCTTTCTCACAGACCAACCAAGCAAGTTTTCGACAAGAATGTCTCTGACGTCGATTTTAGTTGTTGGCCATGGTTCACACTCTCGTTCGCGAATTCCATCGGATAGAGGGAGACTAAATAGATTTAAACAATAAATTTTGTATGATACAAGTACTAGTATAGATATTTAAATAATATTTCAAAGTGATTTGACAAAGCTTCTTAAATGATTATCATGATAAGCTATAACAAGGAATTATTATAGACGGAACAAAGTAGTAATATTCATTAAAATTTTCTACTTTTGTCTCATTGATTGAATTAAAGCATACTAGTTGTTAGATAAATTTCATAAATCGAAGCTAAAATCGTGAACAAAATCATTTTCATTATAAGTATTTCAAACACTCTCAAATATCTTAGAGTTGAAACAGAGGAATACCCAGGATAATTCAGCTTATACCCGCGTTTGCATAAGACCGATAAAAACTCAAATATATGGAAGATGAAATCCAGAATTTTGTGTGAAGAAGATATGCTTTTCTAATATATTTTTATGAATCCAGAATGCTCAATTTATAGGCCAAACTGATGTGTCTCTTAAGATTACGACCTTTGATGAAACACATACTTTCAGCAACACTTTTGCTAAATGTTGCATTGTTTCGCATACAATAATATTTTTCAAATATTGAATTGTTTCGCCTACAACAACATTTTTACCAAATGTTGTAGTGTTTCGCCTACAACAAAAGTTTTCAAAGGTTGCACTATTTCGCATTTTGCAACACTTCATGAAGTATTGTCTATTTCTAAATTCAAACCTACTGTAACACTTCACAAATGTTGTCTGTTCCTGAATTCAAACTTACTAGAACACTTCACAAATGTTACCTATTTATGAACTCTAAAATTAATATTCACTTGAATATTTTCTTGTCATTTTAGAATACACTCAAGATTATTAATTGTTAATAACATACAACAATCTCCCACTTGTTCTAATAATGACAAGATTAACTCCATAAAAAGAGAAATAAAGAATGTTAATATAGTCAGGTATCTTTCGATTTAAAACTTAACCTTAGTGAGGACAACACATACCTAATCAGAATGTTAGATAGTAATGCTTTTAAACCATTAATCCATATGATTAAATCGGCGTTACCTTACACACATTCTTTAAGGGTTCTTCCCCTACATATCTCGCCTAACACTTATTTATTGCCATGTGCTATCCTATTTCATGAATTTTTCATGAAAAAAACTCCAAATCTCACTTTGAGATGACACCCTCTCGAAATTCAAATAGTTTAAGTTCATATTGTATCATTTTCTATGAGATACTTATTCTCGGTATTGAATTTCATTAAGAGTTTGAAAAAACTCAACCTCAATTTAAAATAGTCAACATTATTATCAAATGTCCGACAAACATCCAAATCAATGACTTGTTGTTACCCATTGAATCTCGAGGTTAATGTTCTATTAACGTAAGATTAGGTTGTCGCCGCTGTTGGAACTCTTATTCAAGGAGTTTCAACCCCATGCCTCTCAAGATTGTCTTTACCAAGTCTCTTACCAGTAGCTTAGTAAATGAATCAGCCAAATTATAATTTGATTGTATATATGTTAATGAAATGATTACATCCTTAATCATTTTTCTCACGAAAGAATGTCTAATTCCTACTTGCCTAAACTTTATGTTATGCACTTTTTGTATGCTTTAGGTAAAGTGACTTGACTACCATAATGTATGAACACCTTTGAAACATTGTCTTTAGTTAATGGAATTTCCAACAGAATGTCCCTAGACCATTTAACTTTTTCACCAGCGGAAGCAAGAGCCCCGAACTCTGATTTTATGGTTGAGAGAGTGAACCACATTTGTTTCTTGATCTTTGAAGATATTGCACTCAGATCTAGTGTAAATATCCACCTAAATGCAGATTTATGATATTCAACTCGCATTAGTATATCCTTCTAATATGGCAGGAAATCTATCATAATGGATACCAAAATTTATGGTTTTCATAAGATAGCCAAAAATCCTAATGATGACCTTCCAATGCTCACCATTTGGATTGATAATAAAATCTACTCATTTTACTAATATTGAATGTTATGTCGGGTCTAGTACATTACATGCACTTGCATATTCCAATTGAGTCACAACTCTTTCATCATTATTTTGAAGCTCGACACTAGGATCAAATAAAGTACTCACTTTTTTGAAATTTAAGTGTTTTAACTTATCAAGTACTTTCTCAACATAATGTGTTTGGCTAAGTTCATAACCCCCACTATTTCGCTTTACGTTGACCCCAAAATTGTGTCAACTAGTATAAGATCTTTCATCTCGATATATGGAAGTTAGAAACCTCTTTGTTTCTAAAATTTCATTCAACTCGTTGCTAATGATCAATCATATAATCAACATAGAGACAAATGAATATCACAATATTATAACACAATTTTGTGTACAAACACTTGTAACAGGAATTAGATGAAGAAGATTTTTAGATAATCATGCATGATGATGCAAGAAGGTTTTTAGATGAAGCGAGAGATTAAATTATGAGCAATTTAAAGTAGTATAGTATAAATTTCAATGAGCACCTTAGTTACTTGTGTAACACCTCAAAATTTGCCCTCCTCTCTTGGGACTAGCTTAGCATATTGCATTTCATTTTTTAGGACATTAGTCATTACATCTTTTCATATCATGTGGAAATAATAAGCAAGTCATCCTCCTAAGTCTTGCTCAGAAGATAAAGAGGTTAAAAGATTCAAGCTTGAGGGTCTCATGAATTAATCACTAATCATCTGAGGGTTTGTGCTTCAATTAGGGTTCTTGGTTCCTAAAGGAGATTGGGTATTATCTTGGTTGAAATGGTACATCATCATCATCATGGTCTCATCATCATCATCAAGATTCATTGTCCCTGATCAGTTCCTTGGGATTAGGGTTTTGACCTCTGGTCAACCCTAATCAGTGGAGTTATGCCAATCAGGGTTTTTCAAGGAGAGGGGGTCTTTAATGAGATGGAGATCTTCATGTGTTTTTATTGAGCTTGTATAAGCTAGGGTTTCATTTTGGAGCCATTTCATCAAGGGATTGAGGCTCAAGTTCATCTGTGCATGACCAAGTCATCTATCAGTCAACAAAAGTCAACCACAAGTCAACTGTTGGATTTGGAGGTGGGAGGTGATTAGAAATACTTCATTCATGTTAAAACAAGTCCCATTTGACATTTCAAACATCAACATTGAAGAAAATAAAGTCAGGACAAAACTTTCCAAAAATAGAAAGTGACTTATAATTTGAAATTGCCAAAAATGGAAAGGTTTTCAACTCAAGATTACATCATCAAAAATGCTTCAAATGAAATTTTGTTGAACATGAAAGTTGTATATCTTTATCTCCCATTTCCAAAAAGTCCAAGATCATCAATTTCTCATGTGTGGTTGAAGAGATATGGATCAAACTTGGTCAAGTGAACATGGAACTTCAAACATGCATAACTTTCAAACCAAAAGGCCAAATGGAGTGGTTCTTTTTGCATTGTTCATGTCTTGACATGTACTATCCAAAACATACATTACATGACATGCATTACATTCACATAAATATTTGAAAATTCAATTAATTTGTGGAGGGAAAAATGAAATTCAAAATTGGTGAATTATTTGCACATGTGACCATCACCATTGGCTCCAAAACATCATTTTGAGTGAAATCAAGGCCAAATTCGTACTGTTCATCCATGCATGTCCATGCATAAGGGTGAAAGATCAATTTTGAAAAACACCTCCAAACTTAATTAATTTTCATTAGCACTTGGTTTAGGTTAATTAAACATGATTAGTGAAGCATATATAACACAAATCATAACAGAATTCATCACATTTCCCAAGTTTAGATCTAGAATTCTCAAAATCTCAAAATTATCTCTCACTTTTTTCTCCAAATTTCTTCAAACACTTGCATTCTTCCTTGGTTCATTCATCATCCAGAGGTATTGTGGAGCATATTTGGATCAAGATTCAAGGGAAATCGTGGCTGAAGAGTTCATGTTCATAGATTGAAGCTTTCATGGCAGTTGGAGATTCAGTCGAATTCAAGAGCATTTGAGCCTCCATTTCATCATCATACATCTCTAGAAGCACATTGGAAGAAGATTTAAGCCTTGTCAAGCCTTGGAAGCACGTGGATTCAAAGCTGCACTTCAAGAGGTCATTTTTTCCACTTCCTTAATTCTCAAAATTGTTGATATATTCTTGTAGTTCATTGAATGATGAGTAATCTGCACTTTGAATCGAGCGATTTGGT
The DNA here is from genome assembly GCF_024323335.1 of Lathyrus oleraceus. Taxonomy (NCBI): domain Eukaryota; kingdom Viridiplantae; phylum Streptophyta; class Magnoliopsida; order Fabales; family Fabaceae; genus Lathyrus; species Lathyrus oleraceus. The sequence goes on from NC_066583.1 coordinate 249,110,245, forward strand.
GCCATATCCATGGAGAACTGTGTGATTTAAGTTTGGATGTGAAATGTTAGATCCTTCTATTCATGCGTGTTTGTGTGTAATTTCATGAAATAATGATTGATTCTTGTTGCTTGATACATGATAAGTTGAATGATATACGTGATTTGCATTTCTGGAACGTTTGAAAAAAATTCTGGAAATTGGATGAAGTTGTTCATAGTGTTCTTCATCGTGTGCATGCATGTCCAGATTTGCTACAAGTTTACCTGCGAATTCTGTTGCAACCTTCATAGCATTACTTAGGGAGTTTCCTGCGGATTTTTTGAAATATGTTTTGAGCGCGCGTTAGGGTTTCATATTGAAACGCTGTCGTTTGGCCTGGCGCGCTGGATATTCAAAATGCTACATGCTTCGATCCTTGGCTTCAGCATTTCTTCATATGCTCCATTTATTTTCTTCACATGTTCATATGCCATGGCTTCATACATTTTTTATTTTTTCTTTAACTTTAAAAATTCATAACAAATCAAATAATGATCCAAAAAATATGGGAATTTTTGCATTAGATCACATTTTGTGTCTAGTTTTTTTTTATGATTAAAATGGAAATTGTGCTTGGCTGGTTTATTTTTTGCCCTAGGGTTATTGTACATGTATCATATCTTGACATTGCCTTGCTTCTTCATTTTTGAAATGCTCAATTTTCATCCAATGCTCATGCAATTTGACATGTAGAAACTAGACATCTTGCTGGACATTTTGGTGTTGAGTTTGCATTTTTATCAATTGCCATTACTGATTTATGATTTTTCTAAGGTAGGTGTGACAATTTGTGTCACACCTTGTGATGTTCAACTTGATTGATGCATTTACCATGCCAAATGAATTCCAAATGTCCTGATTTTTCGTATGGTGCTTGATATGAATGTTGTGAATGCTCATGATTTTTGGTAGAATTTGTGGATTGATTTCTGATTTGATTGAGATTTTTCATTCTGGATGGTCATTTTTGAGCTTTTGAAGTGTCTTGATCTTCATGTGATTGTGAAATGCTTGTTCTTTATCCAATGGATGTGAAATTTGGCACACTAATTATAGACATGTTGAATGGTGTTTTGGCTTTGGTTTGAGGTTTTTACCATGTTTCATTTCTGTTTTAGGCTTATGCTAAGTTGGTGTACCATTTGGTGTCACACATGTGCTTGTTTATGTTTGCCTTGGCTTATGAAATTTGATTACCATGCCTAATGTTGCCCAAATGCTCTAATTTTTTGTGTGATGATCATGTTGTGTGTTCTGTTTACCCATGATTTTTGCCAAAATTAATTGAAGCATTTTTGAATTAATGTGCATTTGTTCATTCTGTTGTCACAATGTGGTTACAATGTGCATACCTTGCCATATTTGGTTCATGAAATGAAATTGGTAATTGATATTGATGTGGGATTTTTTGGATTATATTCTTAATTGATTGAAGTTGATTCATGTCAATTTTCATGTTCTGTTTTGAATTTTTTCTCCCTCTTTGACCCTAGGCCTTGACCTAGTGGTTTGTCTCATCTTTGAGCTTTGATTTCAGGTTGAACATCCAGGTTCTATGGTTCATGATGCTACCTCACTTGAGCATTTGATGTTTGCTTTTGGCTACTAAATTTGTGTGTTTTGTAGGGTTGTTAACTCATTTGAGTTTGACTTGTTTGCTTATGCCTTTGATCATTGGGTTTGACTGTTGATATTAGTGTTGTCTGTTTGTCTGTACAGTTGAACTGATTTGTGTGATGTTTCCACAGGTACATAAGTTGCTTAAGTTCAATTTGAACTTGATTTTGCTTGGTTGCTTAACCACATAGGTATAACTCTCTGACTTCATGTAGTCTGGAAGACATGTCCTGTTACTTGGGCAGACACCTGTCTGAAGCCCTCCTTAAGAGGCAATGCTTGTGTTTGTTTATCTTTGTGCCAAGCAGGAAAAGTCCTTTGATAAGGCAATTGGCAGATAAAAGAGATGTGCAATCCATCTCCTGCTATTCTGTGTGTCATCCACTTTGCTCACACCTTGTGTTGATGCATTGTGGATATTAACCCAAGATCATGTTGTGTCAGTCATATGCGGAGAAGAGTTCCAACTTTCTGAACTCCCGCACTTTCATTTGTCTGAAGCTCTCCCAGGCTAGGCATAAGAGCTGTGAGGTCTTACCCTCACTTCCCATTTCATCTGCTTCACCCTAACTCTCAATGTTAGGGTTAAGAGCTAACTACACCCGATTCCAGCTGGCTTGTGTTTCATAGCCTAACCTTGTGTGAGCCCACTTTGTTTGTATATAGTGTGTGCTAATTGTGTGTATGTTTGCTTTTGCCTGTGCTGTTTAGGATAGCTTGCTGCCTGTGCAAGTTAGATAGAAACCTCAACCTAGGACCACTGTGGATTGCATGATAACTATTAGGCTCGAGTCAGTTTCCCTTCTAGTTTGTCATTTCCCAGTCTCTGGTTAGGAGAAAGTTTCTCCCCTGTTAAGGGGAACTACGTTGCCCTGATCCTCATACCAGATGAGGTACGTAGGCAGGAGATCGTGCGAGATCTCTCCGGGCACCCTTTTCCTTTTTGTGTATGTTTGCTTGACAGCTAGCAGGCTCGAGTACCAGACTCCCTGTTAGCTTGTTTGTTCAACTTTTTGTTGCTTTTGACGATTCAGCGTCCGGTTAAACCCTTTGTGTGTGTAGGAGTCTGACGTAAGTCCAGCGATTGGCAGTTGGTTTCCTGTGTGTGTTTGTTGGTTCGGAGTCTGATGTAAGTCCAGTAATTGGCATTCGGTTTCCATGTTTGCCGTTTTTTGTGGAGTCTGACGTAAGTCCAGCGATTGGCGGTCGGTTTCCTGTGTGTGTTTTGTTTGGCGTGCGTGAGCCGAACTACGGTAGCTCTGATTCTCATTCCAGATGAGATACGTAGGCATAGGATGCGATATCCTAGCGAGCCCTTTCCCCTCTTCTCCCACCTGTGTTTCTTTCCAGTGTGTGTGTGCATTCTTTTGAGCAGTGTTTAGCAACCTTTCTTCTATCTTTTTGAGCGTGGATCCCGTCGAGTACGACGGACGTGAGGGGTGCTAATACCTTCCCCTTGCGTAACCGACTCCCGATCCCATCTCTCTTTGGTCGCGAGACCATGTCTTTTCCAGGTTTACTTCGAGCGTTTCCTTTCCCTCTTTTGGGATAAATAACGCACGGTGGCGGCTCTGTTTGTTTTGTTTTTTCCCGCTGGTTGTTTTTCGCGGATGCGACAGCTGGCGACTCTGTTGGGGACTTAAGAAGTTGACCTCTTGCTGGTCCATCTTCCCTAAGCGAGTCACTCCTAGCGTTCTCTAGGATAGTCTAGGTTGCTTGTGATGCTCTATTTATTGCATTTATGATTATTATATTGTGATTATTTGCATAAATGTTTGCATGCATCATACTATCATTGTGTTGTCTTTTGTATAGGTGATTCCTCTGATTTGGGGTGGGTGTTCTGAGTGGGGCTAAAACCCAGGCCCGAGTATACACCTAGGATTAGTGTGGTCTCACGTTCCTCACATGTTGGTTGGGCATGTTGTTGCGACGTGACATACCACAAGCCGGACGAGGTTCATCTGAGAGAGCTCTTCCATTGTGGAGTATTCCACTCTGGTTGGGTTACCTCTTTTGAGCTATTGACTTCGGTGACCGTTCTTTCCCGGATCTTTGGTTTAGACGATCTTAAGAGAGCTGCAACGGCACACCCGAAAGGGCAAACTCGTTGAGTATCTTTGCCCGATTGTCGAGACCATTATCCGCCTTAGGATGACCTGATTAGAATTCACCTGTGAGGGGAGGGTTGATTCTTACATATGCATGTTCTGGTGGTGACTTTGATGGTGACTAATGGTTCAGCTATTGATCAGAGTTCTATTTATAAGTCGGATTTATGGATTTATTTTCGAGACGCCGGAGTTCTGTCCGTGGTATTTATCAGTGGGGATCCGTTTATTTTAGGATTCCCTGGGCTGGTTCAGAGGGTCTTGTGGTTATCTATTCAGAGGACTTTCTGGTGATGATGGTGATGTATCCTTCAGTTCCGTTTATTTCGGAACCCTGAGTGGGATTTGTGGTTACATATTCCTTCAGATGGTTGTGATCAGTTCAGAGACCGTGACTCAGTGCAGTGAATGTTCAGATGACGTGGAGGATGGCACAGTGTATTGCATTCATACATCAACATCATTCTCATTTTGCATTTATCTGCATCTAACTCATGTTTATCCATATGCAGGGGACATTTTTGATTGAGATCCTGGTTGAGAGACTTCTTTGCTCAGACATGAGGCCCGGTTTGAAGGACGATGTTGTCTACAGTTTCTTTGATCCAGAGATCAGTGTGCTGAAGGAGATGATAGCATTGATTACACCTGACCATGTGGGGATGTTCCGTGAGACGTATGGGGGTATTCTGAAGATGGGTTTCAGGCTCACTGACAGGGATAGGAGCGCCATCCATACTCTTCTCCAGCTTTATGACCCTGGTTTAAGGTGTTTCGTCTTCCCAGATTACTTATTGGGGCCTTTGATGGAGGACTATGCTGATATCTTGGGCATTCAGATCAGAAATCAGGTGCCTTTCTATGCCACTAAGGAAGAACCTGATATTGGTGGAATCTCCCGTGCTCTTTATTTGAGTCCAGAAGTGACTAAAGAAGGTCTGAAAGAGAAAGGGAAGTTGCCTGGTTTTCATCTGAGTTTCTTGGAGGCTAAAGCCAAGGAGCATGCTGTTTTGAGGGACTGGAAAGCTGTTTGTGCTTTGATTGCTGTGGGCATCTATGGTATCATCCTGTTTCCTAACCAGAAGAACTTTGTGGATATTAATGCCATCCGTTTGTTTTCTTAGAAGAATCCTATTCCTACCCTGGTTGGGGATGTTTATTACTCGGTCCATAATCGGAACGAGAAGAGGCGTGGGGGATTGATCAGATGTTGTGCTCAGCTATTATACAAATGGTTTATGGGATATTTGCCTTCCAGGGGTGCTTTTGTTCTTCTTGACCATACTGTAAATTAGGCGACCAAGTTGATGGGTTTGCGGGCCAAAGACATAGCTTGGACTCATGGTAGTGGGGTTGGACAAGATTTCATTTGCAGTTGCGGGAGTTTTCCCAATGTGCCTCTTATAGGAGTTCAGGGTTGCATTAATTATAACCCGACGCTTCTTAAGAGACAAATGGGATTTGCTATGGAGGTTCCTCCTCTCAAGAGTGAGATTCAGGAAACTTTGTATTTCCCGGTTGAGGGTAACCAGTCACGGTTAAGGCAAGTGTCTGATGCATGGCGCAACATTTAAAGGAAAGGCAAGTTTTCTTGGGGTAGAGCTAATAACAGGTCTTTTCCTCCGTTTGATGACTGGCTTAGCAAGAGAGTGGAGCTCACTTGTCTACCATTTCCTGTGGTTGATCCTTGGTATCCGTTGATTGAGGAATCACATCTTTCTGTCAGTATGGAAGAGTTCCTAGAGATGAAGAAGGAGAGAGATCAGCTGCAAGCAGAGAAGACTGAGTTGGAGATGAGTGTTGCTAGAGTCCAAATGGTTAATCAGGAAATCAAAGGGAAAATGGAGGACCAGGATAAGAGACATGCTCTTATGGTGAAGCGCTTTGAGGCAGACACTGCTTATTATGGTAAGGTTAGCCAAGCTTTGGAGTCATCCACAAGGGAGCACGACATCACCAAGGAGAGGTTGGCTAGAGCTTCGAAGGTCATTGAAGATGAGAAGAGGAGACAAATCCTTGTGAGGGATCAGAGAGATGCCAGAGCCAAAATCATTGCTACAGAATGGGAAGCTGAGAAAGCGAAGATTATTGCTGAGAGAGATCACTATATTGCTGAGAGGGATCATTACTTCAGACAGATGAAGATTCACCAGAAGGAGATAGGAAGACTGCAGCAGGAGAACACTGAGCTTAGGTTCGCGGTGAAGTTTACCAAGATGGTTGACGATCCAGAGCCGTCTGTGGGACCTCCTTCAGTGTAGACCTTTCTTATTTGTGTGGATTACCGTCAGGCCTGTTGATGGAATTCACTTGTCTGTATTTTCTTTCTGATTCTGGAGAATTGTATGTGATTTGTATCAGACTTGATGTATGACTCTCGCACTTATAGTGCACTTTTGGTATACAATGGTTGTTTTCATTCAGTGATTGGTCTTCAAGCTTTATTTGCTTTCCTGTATGCACTCACACAGCACACACATGGTTGGGTGGTATCTTTGCTAAATCATATATCTCTGCTCTGCATAATGAAATCAAATTATGAATGTTAGAATATTGCTGCCAGATTATTATCTGTCTCGATGAAACCAGGATCGAAAGACAGAGTGTTCCTCATGTGGATAGACATTGCATTCATGTATAATCCTAATAACTTGTCTTCTATTTTGCAGGAGCCGGTTTCTAACGTGCTTGGTTGTTTTAGGAATCATTGCTCGTGCGCGTAGAGTCATTCCCTTGCACACAACCCGTCCGCACCGATATTTTACCAGACGCAACACACCAAGGCTGATGGATCTACCTAATACAGATTTTCTTGAGCTGAAGGAGAAAATGAACGAAATGATCAATATCATGCAAGGGTTTGCCGTAGGGCAGAAAGCACTTGCTGATAAAGTGGAGAAGCTCGAGCGGGCTTCAGCTGCCAACAGTGGTGTCAATCTGGATGGTGTCTCTAACCATGGTCTTGGTGGTTCTAGGGACGGTGGAAAGAGGACAACTGTGGGTGTAGTGACTAACAATGCCGGTGGTTTTGGTGCTGCCACAGGTGGTGGACCCGGTCAGATGGGCAATAATCTGAAGGACAGTGTGTTTCCTCCTTTCTTTGGGGTTGAGGAGGATAGGGAGGAAGACAGAGAAGCCGATCAATTCTCCATGCTTAATGAACCGTTCGGTCAATATGGTGTCCAACCGCCAAATAAGGAGATTCAGTTGTTGGCAGAGAAGATCAGAGCTTTAGAGAGTCATGCTACTCCGGGATTTGTTAATATGTCGAATATGGGGCTGGTTGAGGGGATTGTGATCCCACAGAAGTTCAAAGCGCCTGCATTTGACAGATACAATGGGAGTTCTTGTCCGGAAACTCATCTTCAGGCCTTCGTCCGTAAGATCTCTGCTTATACGATGGATCAGAAGCTGTGGATGTACTTCTTCCAGGACAGTCTATCTGGAGGATCCTTGGAATGGTACACCAAGCTGAAGTCTTCTGATATTAAAAGCTGGCAAGATCTTGGAGATGCATTCTTTAAACAATACCAGTTCAACGCTGATATGGCTCCTAGTCGTACCCAGCTGCAGGGTATGTCTCAGAAGTCTAGTGAGGGGTTTAAAGAGTATGCATAGAGGTGGAGGGAGTTGGCTGCCAGAGTTCAACCTCCCTTGGTGGACCGAGAGATGTCAGATTTGTTCATGGGTACCCTTCAGGGGACATTTGCTGAGAGGATGGTTGGTTGCCCGGTTACCAACTTTGCCGATATTGTGGTGGCCGGAGAGAGAATTGAAAGTTGGTTGAAGCCGGGGAAAATCCAGGGTAGTGCTTCGTCATCTGGATCGAAGAAGCCCTTTGGAAATGGTCAGAGGAAGAAGAAGGGTGATACTAGTGTTGTATATACCCAAAGAGGACAGAGTAGGGATAGTTACTACCAGCACACTGTTGCGGTAACTATTCCTGCTGATAATCAGCCTGCACAACAGCAACAGCAACAACCGCAACAACAACGTCAGAAATTTTAGTAGAGACCGCAGAGAGCCGGGTATCAGGTGCGAGGGCGGATGAATGATCGTCACTTCGATAGACCACCTGTAACCTATTCCTTCTTGTTGAAGAAGCTGAAAGACTTGGGGTTGGTACAACTAAGAACTTTGGCTCCTTTGAGACCTGATCAGAGGCCAGCCAGTTTTGATGAGAACGCCAAATGTGAGTTTCACTCTGGTGCACCTGGACACAACATAGAAAATTGCAAAGCTTTTAAGCATGTGGTCCAGGACTTGGTGGATTCCAAAGCGATCAACTTTGCTCCATCTCCAAATGTGAATGCTAATCCCATGCCTGCGCATGGTCAAATGGGGGTGAATGCAATCTCTGATGAGGACCGAATTGGGTTGTTAAGTGTTGGTCAGTTGAAGACTCTGTTGGCTGAGGTCAAAAGGCAGTTATTGAAGAAGGGGGTCTTTCCGGGCTGTGATGATTGTTGTGTTGCGTGCACTGTTGCTGTCAATGGGTGTATAGTGTTGAGGGAGGTTGTCCAGAGGCTGATGGATGAGGGAAGCCTCAAGCTTGAGAAGGTTGATTTGGTGAAGGAAGATGTCTCCACCATAACTATCTATTTCGACCCGATTGATTTGTCAACGCTGGCAGATGCGGCTCCAGTTACTATTACGGTACCTGGGCCAATTCCTTATGACAAAGATGATGCCGTGTCGTGGCATTATGGTGGAGAGGTGTATTGTAATGGAGAGAAGCTGGAGGATCAAGCTGCAGGTGAAACCACCGTTTCAAAGGTGGATAATTCCAGACCCAGTGGTTTCACTCGTAGTGGTAGGTTGTTTGCCCCCGACGCTTTGAGGGGTGGAGAAGGAGAAAAAGAAAAGAAAGAAAAGGCTGAGGCTTTAGCCAGGGCAAGAGGAAAACAAGTGGTGAATGAAGGTACTCCTGTGGTGACACCGGCGCCTGGTGGGTCGGAGAAAGAACTTGATGATGAAGCTGAAGAATTTCTGAGAATCATCAAGAAGTCAGAGTACAAACTTGTTGACCATCTACAGCAGACCCCATCCAAGATTTCAATCTTGTCGTTGTTGTTGAGCTCCGAGGGGCATAGGGAGGCTTTATTGAAAATTTTGAAAAGAGCCTATGTTCCCCAAGAGATCACAATTAATCAGTTGGAGACGGTGGTGTCTAATGTCAATGCCAGTCATGGGCTGGGTTTCACTGACTTGGATTTAGCTGTGGATGGGAGGAATCACAACCGGGCTTTACACATTGCTATGGAATGTAAAGGGGCGGTGCTCTCGCACGTGTTGGTTGATATCGGCTCCTCTTTAAATGTGTTGCCAAAGAAAGCCCTGGCAAAGCTGGATTGTGAAGGGTTAATCCTGACGCCCACTGACCTGATAGTGAGGGCCTTCGACGGTTCGAAGCGGGCGGTGTTTGGAGAAGTAGAGCTTCCGGTGAAGATCGGACCTGAGGTGTTCAAGTTGGTATTCTATGTCATGGATATTCAGCCGGCATACAGTTGCCTGTTGGGTCGCCCATGGATTCATGCTGCAGGGGCAGTGACTTCGACTTTGCACCAGAAATTGAAGTATATTTGGGACGGGCAGGTCGTCACCGTTTATGGGGAGGAAGACATCTTTGTCAGCCACCTATCGTCGTTCAAATATGTTGAAATGGACGGTGAGATATGGGAAACGCCGAGTCAAGCATTCGAAACCGTTAAGGTGGAGAATGCTCTTTTCGCCAAAGAAGAGGAGAAACCGTCCATTTCTTCGTATAAGCAGGCCGCTGAGGTGGTGAAGAGTGGAGAAGCTCCTGGTTGGGGGAAGATGATGGACATCTCCGCTAAGAAGGATAGATTCGGGGTTGGTTATCAGTCGGGCCGAGGCTCGTCTGGACAGGGCAGAGGACGTCGTCCGTCATTCACATTCACCAGTGCTGGAATGCTGGATCCAGATCACATCTGTGTGGTGGGTGAAGAAGCTGACAGCGACTGCGAGATGGAAGTCCAGAACTGGAAGGCTGAAAAGATCATCACTGTCACTCTACTTGAAGAGTAATATTTTCTGTTTTCAATTTTATCTGCATGAAAGTGTTGAAAAGTATAATTTCGGCAAATATTTTTATATCGTATCCACAGAGATTGGTTGATATTACCGTCGTTCTATAATCCAAATGTTGTAAGTTTAGAAAGTAACAAGGTTGTTTTGGTTGGAAAGTTATCTTGTGAGTAAATGTCACTAAAATCAATAAAATGGTTTTAATCAATTATAAAAGCTTGGCAAGATTGGAGTTCACTATTTCAAATGCTTATGATTCCTTATGATAAATAAATAGATTCAAGATTATTGATGATGTTCAAGTATCCTCTCAAAGTCATTTATGTCTAAATGATATTGTGATAATCACTATATTGATCCTTAGACGATCTCTCCACCTAATTATCAATATAACAATCTTTAATGCTTAATACCAAAGAAGAGTAATGAATAAATCTATCTCTACAACTTATTCACTACTTGAAAATCTGTTTTATGTCAAGACTCAAATAATCTCTCTCGACAACTACTAAAATCTGGTTTTCAACTTAGGGCAAAAACAGTATTCAATACATCAACAATCTTTATCATATATATAAATCAAATAGAATACATAAACATATGAGAATAGCTACTACCTCCAATCTTGACAAAGGGGTGTTTAGCTCCTCATCATCATTGTTCAAAGCAGAAAGTTAAAGAAGAAAAACTCTGTTTTTCTCTCTTACAAAAAGCTCTCAAGATCAATGTGTGAATGATAATGAATGAATGTGAATAATGTGTTTTTCTCTCCTAAAAGAGTTGACATTTCCTTAATTGATCATTTCCATCCAAAGCAGAAAAGCTATCCCAAGGTAGACACCAAAATGGCAAAACCAGCTGGCCTTCAAAACAACACTTTTGACCCAAAAATCAGTTTGCTGGATTCGCAGGGTTCGCGGGGCGAACTTTGTTCGCGGGGCGAACTGATGCTGTCTCATTCAGTTCGCGGGGCGAACTTTGTTCGCGGGGCGAACTGATGCTGCCTCAGTTTCCTTGCTTTGCAAGCTTCATCCAAAATCTTCCAAATTATGATGCTGCAATCCAAAAGCTTTCTCATCCAAAAATTCTACAAAACTAATAGAAATGTGAAATAACTATTCAAAACAAAATAAATTAAACGTAATTGCATTTATACGAATTAATAAGAATAAAAAGTGTGTAATTACATCAAAACTTGGTAAAAGGGACCAATAAAATGATATAAAAAGTAGTACTAATTGGTCCCTAACAACTCTCCCCAACTTAGCATTTTGTTTGTCCCTAAACAAAAGTTTTCACCCTTACAACCAAAGCAATGACACAAAAGATTGAAACAAGGATTTACCAAGGACATTCAAATGGTTCAAAAGCGTTTGGCATTTTCTCAATTCACCTATCTCAATTCTAGACAAAACATGAATAAGGGAAATGACAAAGTGCAGAAATCATACCGAGGAATTCAAAGCCATATATGTCAAAATTGAATCAAACTTACACACACATCATAATGATGATGAATAACATGAAGGGTTACTTTCACTCATCCAAGCAATTAAATCAACAACAACTCAAATCATACGGTTATCACAACAAATACCAAATCATGTGAAAAATGTGAATCAAGAGGTCTTTCAAAGGTTGTAATGTGGCTTAGGTTACAAGAAAGAATATGATTAAGAGAATTCAACCAAATTGCCTATCCTAAGGGAGCATTCCCAAATATTCAACTCTACACAATTTCCATTTCTTTGATCCATATTATTTTTTTTCTTTTTCTTTTTACATCCACACAACCATGAGCATTTCTTTGCTTTTTTTTTCTTTTCTTTGTTCTATGGTTTCAAGGGTGATTTCTTTTTCTTGTTTCTTTTCATATTTTCACCCTTTTATAAAAACTCACTTTTCCAAGTTTCTAATCAACTTTTCACTTTACTCTCCCCAACTTTAGATTCCAAAACCAAATTTATTCAATAATGCTCCCTACTTAGACATAAGCAAAAGACAAAATTTTGCAAACAACTCGGTTTGAGGTTTCAACTGATACGAAAGAAATTAGGATTCATTTATTCCACAATTTTCAATTGATTTTACAATGATCAATCAAATGAATCCTAAACTAAGCTCAAAGGGGTTTAACTAAGGATTATTCCTCACAAGGTTAGTTGATTCAAACTTTTTGGTCAAGTGGTTTTTCTCACAAACAATGCCTCTATCATTTTCAAAATTTTCACACAAAAATAGATTGATGCATGATTTAGCATGATAAGAATGAGTTAAAATAATGCTCGGTTTCCCGCTTTTTAGTGTACAATGGAAAGCTTCCTCACAAATGGTTAAGTCCTATTTTGATTCAAAGATGACATACATTTCAATGAGTTTATGATATGAAATTTGCATAAACCATCAAACTACTCATGTTAAGTCTAGAAAGCGATAAAGTGTACCTTGAAATACCGACACTACTTCTTATCATCACCACTCGAGGTGTCCTATGCTTCTTTCTTTGCGATCGTTTCTCGGTTGCTTTAAGCTTGACTTAAGAGTAAGAACAATTAAACAAAAAATGTTGGTAAACCAATTTGATTGTAACACACTTAAATCTCAAAAAGTATTCATGCAATTATCAAGCCAAACTCTAAAGTTCAACAAACTCCTCAATCTTCCTTCAACTCATCGCCAATGGTTACACCACCTCCTACACCCCCCCAAAAAAATTGGCCTGCCCTCAGGCCACTTAGCATAATCAACAAAATCCTCTTAGGAAGGGAATGGAGAGGGGAAGTTTTGAAATTTGGAGGTTTGGACGTGGAGTAGCGAGGTTGTTGAAAGAATCTCCTAAGTTCGTGAAAATAGGAATGAAACGAAAATGACATAAAACAAAAAAAAAATTTCTTTTTTCAGTTCGCGGGGCGAACTGAAGGAAATTTTAAAAAAAAATAGTTCTGCCATTCACTGTTCGCGGCGCGAACTGAAGCTGTGAATTCAGTTCGCGGGGCGAACGGTGTTCGCGGGGCGAACTGTGAAAAACAGAACCCAATTTTTTTCAAAATTTAACACAGCAGAAACTCATACAGCAGAAAAAAAATTAAAATGCAGACTTACAACGTTGGGTTGCCTCCCAACAAGCGCTTTGTTTAACGTCGTTTAGAGCTCGACGGTTCAACGGTCTTCACGATCCGGCTTTGTTGAGCAACTTCATCAAGGGCTTTGTTGTCTTCAAGAGGTTCTTGATGAACCTTCGATAAAATCTGATACCACCTGTCTTCGGAACTACTTGCACAACACTCACCCATTCACCATCAGAGATAGAACAAATCATCCCGGCCTCCAATAGTTTGACAACCTCCTTCTTTTTTAGCACTTGAATCAATTTGTCTTCCTCTTTTGTGGACAATGTATTACTAACGACCACCGGTTTAGTACAGTCATCACCCAAGAACAAATACTTCAAATTTGGCTCTAGTTTTGGCTCTTCCACTTCCTTTGTCATATCTAAGCCTTCGTTTGTCTCTTCATGATAAACAAGTTCTCCACGAGATTCTAGTTCATGCAACATTGCTTCCATCTCTTCTCCTTCATTTTGGGTCAAAACTTTGTAGACTCCGATAAGAGATTTCTCTGATGGTGTCATACGGTGAACTGACTTTATGTGTTTTTGCTTTGGAAAACAAATGTCGCGGTTAGCAAGAGTCGCCACCGACTTTTCTTTTATCCAATAAGGAAAGGTGGAAAAGAACAGGAAAGACCTTAATTAGATTTTGGGTTCGGGAGGTACATTATACAAAGGGAAGGTGTTAGCACCCTTTGTATCCATGGTTATCCATGGGCTCTTAATTGCTGGATCACTTATGTCTGTCTGAAAAAATGTTTGTGAATTGCTTAAAAAATGTTTTGAAAAGAGAGTTTAGCTTTGTAATGATTCTTGTACGAATGTATACAAAGTATTTATCTCGTTTAATTTTGAAAGTGGTTTAGAAAAATGTAACTTGGCAATGATTCTAGTACGAATGTATACCAAGTGGTGGTTTTCTAGTATTTGCAAAGTGTGAGGTATGAAAAATGTTTTAGGTTGTGGGCCAACAATTAAGAGTTATACCGACCCAAGGTCTTTATGGGCATTTCCTATCCTTATGAGGGTAAAACTGTCCTTACTATTGAGAAGTAAGTAGTCTTATCCCTTTGGATGTAAAGGGACATCGTAGGGTCATAGTTTGGTCATTGAAGGCAATATTTGTAAGGATACCTTAGCAGTCGAAGGGACGATCATCATTTAACCGCAGGCTACAACGACGGGACATCGCGGGACAAAATCATATATTCGAAGGCAACATCCGAGGGACTATGATTTATTTTATAGGGACATGATGATTTAACCGAAGGGTCTTTGCTAAGTGTAACCCCACGTTCGCGGGACATGACCATAATACCGTAATATCGTAAGGCAACAGAGAGAGGTCCAAGATCACATATTCAAAGGCAATGTTTTACAATCAATTAGGCGATTAGGGTGAATCCCCCACATTATAATCAATTAGGTAATTAGATCCACATTAAGATCAATTAAATAAATAGGATGAATCTCCACATTAAAATCAATTAGGTAATTAGGATGAATCTCCACTGTCATACCCCAAAATTTATCCGTTAATCTTTCAAGACATTCTTCAAGGCACTCCAACTCATTGTTCAAGGCACTGATCTTAAAAGAACAAAGACCCAGCTCACAGGTGGCCATATCCAGAAAATGGCTCAAACTGGCATGCTCGCTAGGCGAGCAACTCCTTCGCCTAGCGAACCCTTCGCTATGCCACTCGCCTAGCGAAGCTTGCGAATACCAGAAAATTATGGGCTTCATTCTGAGCCCATTAGGTCACCACAAACCATTATAAATACCAACATTTCAGTCAGACAGAGGAAGACAGAAGGGGACGAACCGGAACCCTAGCAATCAAACCTTGGAGGCTAACCAAGAGAATTCAGAGCGCCCTAACGGAAACCCTGAAGGCAACTCATCTGCACAAAGTTTACCTCCGCCCAACTCAATCCGATACTAAAAGTGACCTGCCAATTCAACGTTGCAATTCAATTGCAAACAGGTTTGCGCATCACTACTGTTTTATGCTTCCAATCTATAATCTCTCAATACATAATGCATCATGATTGAATTTCTGGATATGTAATTAGAGTTTGCATGTGAGTTTAAATGTGCCTGAATATCCTGAATGTTTGACCATGTTATTTCTGTAATTGAATGCCATAGGGCGTGCAGCATGCTGAGATCGTACTGTTCTGAAATTCAAAACCCGTAGCCGCTCGCTAGCACATCGTTAAGCGAGCATGTAGCGAGTATTCGCTAAGCCTTCGCTAGGCGAGGTAGAGGCGAACGTGACAGTCGCTAATATTTTGGCTGTTCTGTTCTATGCTCATCTGATCTGTTCTATTTTAATCATGCGTTATTTTGCCTGACATTCCTACTGATGTATTTCTTTTGCGGTGTAATCCTCGATTGCACCCCCATTTGGTATTCTGACCTATTTGCTGAATATTGCAAGGACTCACATACTCCCGAAGAGGGTAGCTTGCTAGGTATCCCACTTTATTTGTGGGATACCCTTGTGGAGATTCATCCTATTTACTTAATTGATTTTAATGTGGAGATTCATCCTATTTACTTAATTGATTTTAATGTGGAGATTCATCCTAATTACTTAATCAATATAGACCTAATTACCTAATTGATTACAACTACTTAATTGATTGTAAAATATTGCCTTTGAATATGTGATCTTGGACCTCTCTTTGTTGCCTTACGATATTACGGTATTATGGTCATGTTCCGCTGTCGCATTACGCGAAAAACCGGCGGGAAAACAAGAACAACAGAGCCGCCACCGTGCGTTATTTATCCCAAAAGAGGGAAAGGAAACGCTCAGAGTAAACCTGGAAAAAAGCATGGTCTCGCGACCAAAGAGAATGGGATCGGGAGTCGGTTATGCGGAGGGAAGGTATTAGCACCCCTACGCATCCGTCGTACTCGACGGGATCCACGCACAATAGGAAGGAAATGGTTGCTAAAACACTGCTCAAATAAACATCTATACAGGCTGAAGGAGACACAAGAAAACAAACAAGACTGACTCGGCAGGACATCGCGTCCTGGGCCTACTTAGTCTATCAGGCATGGACATCAGAGTCAAAGTAGTTCAGACAGGGGAAACGACACATGCTCGCTAGGATGTCGCATCCTATGCATACGTATCTCCTTTGGACGAAGGAGAATCAGAGCATTCGTAGCTCGGCTGACACATGCTAAATCAAACAAAACAACACACAGGTAAACGTGGAGCCCGAATGCCAATCACTGGACTTATATCAGCATCCGAACCAAACACACACAAAGAGTAGGGAGACACAAAGGTTAAAAAGAAAAGAAAAGGCGCCCGGAGAGATCGGCTCAATCTCCTGCCTACGTACCTCATCTGGTATGAGGATCAGGGCGACGTAGTTCCCCTACGGAGGGACACAGGACCAGCCTAACCAGATAACAGAGGGAGACACAACTAGGTGTAACACCTCAAAATTTGCCCTCCTCTCTTGGGACTAGCATTAACATATATTGCATATCATTTTTAGGTCATTAGGCATTTCATATTGCATATCATGTGGTTACATTGTGCAAGCTATTCTCCCAAGTCTTGATCAGAAGATGAGGAAGTCAAAGTGCAAGCCTAGGGTTTACTGACTGATCATTGGCCATCTGAGGATTGGGCTGTGAGTTAGGGTTTATGATTCTCAATGGATGTTGGTATTGATTACAATGATACATCATCATCGTCATGGTTGGATTTCATCAAGAGATTGAAGAAGATTCCTTGAGATTAGGGTTTTGACCACTGGTCAACCCTAATCAGCTGCATTGGGCCAGTCAGGGCTTAATCAGGAGATGAGGTTCATGATGGTTATGGGGTTCATTATTTGGTTATATTGAGTTTATTGAGGCTAGGGTTGCACCCTTGAGCCATTTCAGTTGAAGATTGGGGCTTAATTTGATCAATGCATTGCCTGATTCATCTGTCAGTTGAAAAGTCAACTGTGGTCAACTGTACATGATCAGGTGGATTTGGAGATGGAAATGAGTTGAAGACACTTCATTCATGTTGGAACAAGTGTTATATGACATCTCAAAGCTTAAGAATGGAGAAAATCAAGTCAGGACAAAAACTGCCAAAAATAGAAAGTGACTTGTAGTTGAAGTTTCCAAAAATGGAAAGTTTTGGACCTCAAAGCCACGTGTCCAAGGAAGCTTCAAATGCAAAATTGTTCAACATGAAAGTTGTAGATCTTGTTCTCACCTTTCCAAAAAGTCCAAGAACTTGAAAATCCAATGTATGGTTTGAAAATTAGGGCTCAGTGAAATTCAAAAATGACCCGTAATCAGGAGGCCATAATTTCCACATACTTTGTCCAAATTGCAAGTTCTTTATATGCACAAACTCCATTTGACATGTACTTTGAGGGTGCATCATTGGATTTGTTCAAAAATGGCCAAGGCAAAAAGTCACTTTTCAACTGGACAGCTGAATTGGATCAGGGGCGAAATTGTCCAAATGTCAAAATAATTGGAATTTTTGAATGGGACTTTTTCCAACACCTCAGGAATGGCATTTTAAGCTTGTTTGAATTTTCATTTCATGCATAAGGCTTATAATTTGGAATGTGGTTTGAAAAATGAAGTGCTAAAATGGACATTTTGCAAATACAAGGTGAAAATGAGATCTAAGCAACCAATGGACATGAAACAAGTTTCTACACATCACATATGTCATTTGGGGATTGCATGAGCTGTCAAAACAGCTGGCATGAGTTGGCATAGTGTATTTACCAATTTGCCCTCATTTGCAAAATTACAATTTCACTTAACATGTCAAATTGTTAATTAAGTGGATTAGTGGAAGATTAAGCATCCATATATATTCCTAAAACTCTCCTAATCATAACAGAAAACACAACTACCAAAATTCAGATCTGAAAATCTCCATTTCTCTCACATTGCATCAAGAACACCAAACCCTCAAATCCTTCAATCTTCCTCAAATCTCAACCAAACTTCAAAATTTCTTTTGCATTCAACTCTATTAATCATCTTCTCCAACTGTTTGTGAAGAATGGAGCATGTGGAAGGCTAGATCGTGGCTGTTCAAAACCACCTCATCCATGGCAAATGCGGATTTCGAGCAATAGAGGTCGAAGCAATTGATTCTGAACACATCATTCAACTTCCTAAAGCTATTGGCGCTACTGTTTGAGGTCAGCTCACGCGAAGAGCTGGAATTTCACACGGCCATTTCCAGGTTTGAGCAATTTTCGAGTTTCATGATTTGCTTCAAGATCATATGCGTTTGGAAGTACATGTTATGTAGATCATGGTGATGTAATTAGATTTGTGAATGATGAACCATAGGAGGAGAAATCTTGAATTGAAGTTATGAATGCAAACCCTAGGTTGTTCGATTCTTTTGATTTAGGAACTTTTAGGATGTAATAGTGTGATATTTGTAATCCTCTTGAAGAGACGAGTCCAACGACTATAAGCTTGCTAATTTCCATTGACTTTTGTTGTTCATCATGATTTTCGTTTTCTGGAAATATTTGAGTTGGAAGAGATGAAATTCGTGTGCCAGATCTTCATTTGTGTTTGAATTTTTAAATCTGATGTTTCCCGCTCCCGCCATAAAGAATTACCAAAACGCCACTGCTATTTTAATTAATTATGTTTAATTATTAGAAATTGTTTAGGACATTAAAAAATGCATAAAAATAGAAAAAAATCAGAAAATTGTGAGAAAAATTTTGTTGACTTTGTCTTGGACTGTGGAATTTTTTTTGACCTATTGGTCAAAGTTGTGCTTGGTAAAAATGTTGTTTGGCTTAGGCTTTTCTCATGTATGTTCATTTTTGATACATCTCACCAATTTGATCATGAAATGTCCATATTGTAAAATAAATTTGTGCCAATTTTTGTGGTGATTCTTGATTCATTGAGGTTCATTTATATGTAAATTTTGTGGATTTTTGATACCTGGCCCTTGAGTTATGATTTTTGGAACATAGGTGTGACAATTTGTGTCACACCTCTTGATGTCAACTTGTGGAATTTAATTGGATGACCTATACATGTTAGAATTGAATGAAATTTTGCAGGGTGAATTTTTGACATGTTAGGATGCTTGATGAATTTTTGTAGAATTTTTCACTGCATTTTCAATTTGATCATGATTTTTCATTTCTGATGATTGAATGTGCAAGCTCATGTGACCTAGGTTTGTAATTTTGATGTGAAATGCTCATGTTGTATTGTATGGCCATAAAATTTGATATGCTTGTAATAGACACATTGTGTGACATCCCTGTTTTGGTCTCATCCATTTCTTTATTGTTTTCAATGAGTTATGATTTTTTGAAGTGGATGTATGCATTGATGTTGTGAGTTGAAGCATGAAATTGTGTCTGTTTTTGTTGATTTTCATTGACATGGTTCCATTTGCCCAATTAAGCTCAAATTTGACATGGTAGACCTTGATTATCCCCTGTTTAGGTGTATTTAATTTGAGAATTTTTGGATGTATTTTGGTATGGATTTGAATGCAATACTTCTGTTTGTATGTTTGATGCTTCATATGAACCAATAGGGATTGTTTTGTGCATGAATTGAACATAATGGATGATATAAACATGAGACCAATGATGTTTGCTCTTGTTTGATGTTAATTTGAATTTGGTTTGAAGATACCTTGCTGTTTGAGATTTTTTTCTTGCCTTTGGACCCTAGGCTTGGCCTAGTGGTCTAGTTGCTAATGTTTGCTTGATTTTTCAGGATTAAAAAGCAATGCACATGGATAATGGTCCAAATCAATTTTGATTGATGTTGTTGATGTTTGTACACTAACATAATTGTGTTTTGTAGGTTGTGAAGCATAGGCTTGAGCTTTGGCTTGCTTTGTTTGTGCATAGCTTGTATAGTTTGATTGATTGAACACTTGCTGTACAGTTTGTCTGATTGAGTACTAACTGTGTTGGATTGTTTCCAGGTACTTTAGTTGCTCAGTTCCTTGTGAACTTTTGCTTTGCGTTGCTTAAGCAACTCGCATTGAGGTAAGTCCTCTTGACTTCATGTAGTCTGGAGACCCGGCTGTTACCGGGCCGGGCAAATAAATGTCTGAAGTCCTCCTTAAGAGGCAATGATTGTGTATGTTTATTTTCAAGCCCAAGCAGGTGAAAGTCCTTTAAATAAGGCAATTGGTGGAAGGTAGGGGTATGCAGCCTACCCCCCACTATTCAGTTGAGTCTTCTCCTTGCTCCCATTACATGGTTGTAGCATTGAGATCAAAAGCCCAAGATCTGTGCAGTGCACATTGAGTCAGAGTCTCCGAGTATAGAAGGGTCCCCCCATTCTGGACCCATGCTCATTTGTCAGACGCTCTCCCTGGTTAGGGATAAGAGCTGTGAGGTCTGATCCTCACTTCACCCATCATCTGCTTCACCTTAGCCTCGTAATGGCAAGGTTAAGAGCAAACACAGCCTGTACAGACGATTGCTTAGGCAGTCAAAACTGATTGATTGAGCCCCCTTGTTTGGCTATAGTGCGTGTTATGTGGATATCTGATTGACATGCTTGTTTGAGATACCTGTTCTCATTTGATGATATATGGTTGTATGCTTGTGTGCTAGCTTCTTTCCTGGTTAGGTTAGTTTGCTTATGCAAGTAGGATAGAAAACCGAACTTAGGGTTAACGATGCATGACAACATTAGGCTCGAGTCTCAGCTCCCTAGTTGTGTATCTTTCCCCGGTTTCTGGTTAGCAATTTAGTCCCTTTCAGGGGAACTACATCGCCCTGATCCTCGTTCCAGACGAGGTATGTAGGCAGGGGGTCGTGCGAGACCTCTCCGGGCAACCTTTTTCTTTTTTGCGTGTGTTTACTTGTTATCTGACTGTGTGTTTTGGTTCGGATGCCGACGTAAGTCCAGTGATTGGCAGTCGGGCTCCACGTTTGCCGTTTTGTGTGTGTTTTGGTTCGGATGCCGACATAATTCCATCAAGTGGTTGTCGGGCTCCATGTTTGCCACTCTTGTTTGTTTTGTGTTGTTTGGCGTGCGTAAGCCGAACTACAGTGGCTCTGATTCTTGTTCCAGACAAGATATGTAGGCATAAGGTGCGATACCTTATCGAGCCCGTTTCTCCTAACCCCACATGCGTTCCCTGTGTGTGTGTGTGATGTTTAGCAACCTTTTCTTTATTCTAGGACGTGGATCCCTAGGAGTACCTAGGACGTGAGGGGTGCTAATACCTTCCCCTTGCGTAACCGACTCCCGAACCTTTTCTCTCTGGTCGCGAGACCATGTCTTTCCAGGTTTCTCTGAGCGTTTCCTTTCCCTATCTTGGGATAAATAACGTTTAGTGGCGGCTCTGTGTGTTTTTATTTTTGAGTCTCGCCGGTTGATTTTTCGCAGGATGCGACAGCTGGCGACTCCACTGGGGATAACCTGATGTAGACCTATGCTGGTCCATCGTCCCTAAGCGAGTCCTTCCTAGCGTTCTAGGATTGGTTTGGGTTGCTTGTTGTGTGTTATTTATTGCAGTTATTATTCTAACCAGTGTGTATATATATTTGCATTAAATGTTTGCATGCATCATACTATCATGTTGTTGCCGTCCTGTGCAGGTGGTTCCTCTGTGTGGGGTGGGTGTTCTGAGTGGGGCTAAAACCCAGGCCCGAGTATACACCTAGGACTAGTGTGGTCTCACGTTGCCTCTTTCATGTTAGATCAACATGTGCCTGGCGGCGTGATGTGCCACAAGCCGGACGAGGTTCATTTGATAGTGCTTTCCTCTGTGGAGTATCCACTTTGGCTTAGTTACTTCATCTGAGCTGTTGACTCTGGTGACCGATCATTTCCCGGATCTTTGGTTTAGACGATCTCAGGAGAGCTACAATGGCACACCCGAAAGGGCAAACCCATTGAGTATCTCTGCCCGATTGTCGAGACTATTATCCGCCTTAGGATGACCTGATTAGAATTTACCTGTGAGGGGAGGGTGATTCTTTCAGATGCATGTCCAGATGGTGACTCAGATGGTGACTTTTGTTCCGTGGGTCCTATTTATAAGTCGGATTTATGGCCGTTTATTTCAGAGACGCCGGAGTGCTGTCCGTGATTTATCAGTGGGGATCCGTTTATTTCAGGATTCCCCGGGCCGAGATATTTATCAGTGGGGATCCGTTTATTTCAGGATTCCCCGGGCCGATTCAGATGATTATAGGTGTCTGCTCAGAGATTGTGGTTTGGTGATGATGATGATGTATCAGTTCCGTTTATTTCGGAACCCGTGGGTCAGATTGGTGGTTACATATTCCCTCAGATGGTTATGATCAGTTCAGAAATCAAGGCTGTGACTCAGAGCAACAAATGATCAGATGACTTGGAGGATGGCCCAGTGCATTGCATACATCTGCATCATTCTCATTTTGCATTCATCTGCATCAAACTCACGTCTAGCCATATGGGGAGTATTATTGATTGAGAATCTGGTTGAGAGACATCTTGAATTTCAGAATGTGGATGTCAAAATATTAGCTGTCTCGATGAAACCAGGATCGAAAGACAGAATCTTCCTCATATGGATAGATGTTGCATCCATGCATACTAACCCATTTGCTGTTTTGTAGGTGTCAACCGGTGCGCATAGCTTGTTTGCTCAGATATCCTGCTAGGGGCAACAAATCCAAACTGATGGATCCGTCCAACGCTGACATTCTCGAGCTGAAAGAGAAGATGGGAGAGTTGACCAATGTCATGAAAGAGTTCGCCTTGGGGCAGAAAGTAATTGCCGGAAAGGTGGGGAGGATTGAAGACTGGCTGAAGATGGGAAACATGCAAGGAAACGCTTCGTCATCTGGACCGAAGAAATCTTTTGGTAATGACCAGCACAAGGATGAGGGTGAATCGAGTGCTGTGTACGCCCAGAGAGGACACGGTAGGGGTCGTTACTACCAGCACACCGCTGCGGTAACTATTCCTGCTGACAATCAGCCTGCACAACAGCAACAGCAGCGTCAGCCATTTCAGCGGAGGTCTCAGAGGGTAGGATATCCAGTCAGGAGGAGGATGAGTGATCGGCATTTTGACAGGCCGCCTGTGACATATTCTTTCCTATTGAAAAAGCTGAAAGATATGGGGCTGGTACAGTTGAGGACTTTGGCACCTATGGGACCCGATCAAAGGCCAGCCAATTTTGATGAAAATGTCAAATGTGAATTCCATTCGGGTGCTCCCGGGCACAGTGTAGAGGACTGCAAAGCTTTTAAGCACGTAGTCCAAGACCTGGTGGATTCCAAGGCCCTCAATTTTGCGCCATCACCGAATGTTAATGCTAATCCCATGCCGGCACATGGTCAGGCGATGGTGAGTGCAATTACTGAAGATTCAGATCGCGCCTGTGCGGTAGGTGGAGAGACTGACAGTGACTGCAAGTTCAGTGGTTGGATAAAGCCGTGCGTACCAGGAAGCTGAAAGGCCTAAAAAGATCAGCACTGTCACTCATTCGGAAGAGTAATGATTTCTGTTTTGATTTTATCTGCATGAAAGCCATACGTGTTGCCCGACACGTAGTGGTTCATTGTAAGGGCCACCTCATGTTCATAAATTTGCATTTTCTGCATCATTAATAAATGGATGTTTTTCAGTCAAAAAGCGGTGTTCCCTGTTTTTCATTTATTTTTGCAGTTTAAAAACAAATAAAAATGGCAATGTTTGTTTTCATTTTTCTTTTTTGATTTGTCTCGTCCCAAAGTCGAAAAATAATTCTCCGGATCTCGTTGATAACAATTGGGTTACACCTCATATGACTTCGACAATTCGAGCAATCATGCCGAAGAAGGAGGCGAAGAAGATTGTGATTTGCCGGAATTAGCCAGGTTGTCTAAACAAGAGGAGAAGGTGATTCAGTCGCACGAAGGGCGATGCGAGATTGTTATCCCAAGCACCGCCGAGGTCAGGAAAGAAATAGGAAAATAAGGCCGCTTCAGAGGCAAGCCAAGAGCAGAATGGTAGCCCTGTTGAAAGAGCATGTGGATGCTTCTACCTGGTCGTGTCAGGATATGCCAGGGTCGGATACCAATGTCATTGCGCACAAGCTACCATGGAGAGAAGACTGTCCTCCAAAGAAGCAGAACGCCGGTGCCTGTATCAGAGAGCCATGGTGACTTTGTTTCGTGATATGATTCATCATGGAATCAAATGCTATGTTGATGACATGATAGTAAAGTCCCAAACAGAAGAGGGGCATCTGGCAGACCTGGCCAAGTCGTTTGACCGGTTGAGACAATTCAAACTGAGGTTGAATTCAAGTGAGTGCACTATCAGAGTGCGATCCGGTAAGCTGTTGGGGTTCATTGTAAGGGAGGAATCGAGGTTCATCCTGCAAAAAAAAAAAAAAAAAAAAAAAAAAAAAAAAAAAAGAAAAGAAAAAATGCCTGAACCGAGAAAGAAAAAGAGAGGTTTGTGGTTTCATAGAAAGATTGAACTACCTGTCATGGTTCACATCTCATCTAACAGCCACGTGCGAACCTATATTCAAGATGTTGAAAAAAAAATCAAACGGTCAGGTGAAATAATGATTGCCAAGGGGCATTGAAAGAAATAAAGGAATAAGTTGCAGGAACCTCTGATTCTGATATCTCCTGTGGAGGAGAGACTGTTAATCTGTACTTGACAGCCTTCGAGGGGTCTACGAGGTGTATTGGGTCAGCATGACGCGTCTTGTCGAAAAGAGCATGCAATTTACCTTAGCAAAAAGTTTACCGACTGTGAAACAATACATTCACTGTTCGAAAAAAACTTGTTGTACTTTGGCATAGGCTGCTCGCCGACTGAGACAGTTTATGCTGGTTCATACCACTTTGTGGATTTCGAGATGCATCTGATCAGGTAGAATTCTGAAAAAAGCCAGCATCGACCGGACGGGTTGTGAGAGTGCAAAAGAGTATTGACTGATCAGTATACTCTCAGAAAGCAATCAAGGGGTGTGTTGTCTGATTACATCTCCCAGCAACCCGTTGAGATTATCAACCGGTGAAGTTTGAATTCCCTGATGAGGACATCTCGAGGTGCTCTAATCGAAAGATTGAGAGTAACCGATCCCGGAGGAGGGGCCTGACCCCGAATCCGAACGGATTCTGATGTCTGATGGGGAGGTTAAGGTGAATGAGCTTTTGTTGCCCGGACAACGTTTGAATGCACCGACGGTGTGATTGTGCAGAAAATGGTGGTAACCTATAAAGACTGGCATGAAATGTTGCCGTTTGCGTTGCATGAGTATCGCATGTCGGTACGCACATCTACTGGGGCAACTCCTTTCTCATTGGTGTATGGGATGGAGGCTGTATTGCCTGTTGAGGTTCAGATTCCCTCTTTGAGAGTCCTGATGGACGTGAAATTGCAAGAGGCTGAATGGGTAAGGACCCGGTACGAAGAGTTGAGCCTGATTGAGGAAAAGAGGCTAGCAGCCATCTGTCATGGGCAGTTGTATCAACAGAGGATGAAGCGTGCTTTTGACAAGAAGGTGCGACCTCGGGTATATCACGTAGGTGATATGGTGCTGAAAAGGATCCTTCCTCCTCAAAACGATCGAAGGGGCAAATGGACACCGAATTATGAAGGTCCATTCGTGGTCAAGAAGGTTTTCTCTGGCGGAGCCTTGTTGTTAACGACCATGGATGGCGAGGATTTTCCATCCCCTGTGAATGCGGACGCAGTTAAAAAATACTTCGTATAAATTGACCCGATGGACGAAAAGAACAAAATAGTCCAGGCAAAAATGGGCATCCCGGCGAACCAAAAACAGAAAAAAAAAGGTTCGGGCAAAAATTAGGGATATAAATGAAAACGGTACACCCGGCAAGTCGAAAACCTGAAAAGGCGACTTGGGCAACAAGGGGTATCCCGGTGGACTGAAAACCCGAAAGGGCGGTCCAGGCAAAAGAGGGATTGAAACGAACAACTGCGTCCAGCATGATCGTTTGCGCTTTGGTTGAAGCATCATGGATAATACCCGGTAGGGATCGGTTGGAATCGTCTTGTTCAGAAGGCAGAAAGCAAGGAGAGTCTGAGGACATATGGGGTGTAACTGAGTTGGAACTCGATGAGATCACGGGTTTCACATTGCCATTAGGATAGATTTTTCCTTTTGAGCGTAATTACCTCTTTTCAGGAATTGCTTCCTTTTGTATTGCTCATTTGAGCCACACCTTTCCAATCAATAAAATGCATATTCAGTCAAATAAATTTTGTTTTTGTCTTTCATTACCGCTTTGATTGCAAAAACATCCAGATATTTTTGATAAAGAATCTTGCATTTTCAGACATACAGGTCCCTTCCAATGCATGTTTGTAAGATGGAAGCTTGGAATCTTATTTGGAAGGTTGAGTGACCCAAGTGTTGAAATCTTGACACGCCTGGGGCACGGTTTTATCTGACGGTCTGTTTTGCAGGTACTGTTAGATACTTTTCACTCATTTGCAGGTTGTGATGTGGAAGCTTTGTAACAGATCCCCAGAGAGTTCGTTCAGGAGCGAATATGTGAGAAATGACGAAGACGTTGCGGCGTGCGACGATCCTTGATGGTAACCAAGAAGACTCTTCAAAATCAGAAGATTGAAAAGTCTGTAAAATTCCCCGCAGAGTCCAATCAGGAACGAATGGGTAGAGAAGCGATGAGCGACGTTGAGACGTCCGACGACCTTTGAAATTAACCAAGAAGACTCTTCAAAGTCGAAAGGTTGAAATTTCTGTATAACTCCCAGGAGTACGTTTCCGTCAAGCGCGGAGCGATTTGGAATACAAGATGATGGAGCAGAAAAGGTCCAGACGAGTCTGGGAGTTCTCAAGAGTGGAAAGCTGATACGAGAATTGGAGGTGGATACCGTGGTTCGACGAGTCGACGGGTGTTCTGTGCCAACTTTTCTCATTTCCCAGCTAGGCCCCGAGCAGAATTAGAGGACTAGCTCCCCAGCAGATCCAGGGTCTGTGGATTTCCCCAGCCGAGTCAGGATGGTTGTCCCTGGCCGGTTTACAACGGTGTTTCCCCAGCAGCCAGGTCTGAAGGTTGCTATTCCCCGAGTGGAGCGGGTTTAAAGAAATATATCTCCAGCAGTTCCCCGAGTGGAGCGGGTTTCAATGAAATATATCTCCAGCAGTGTTCATCCTACCAGAGGATTGAACAAGTTCCCGTAGCAGACGGATTTTGCATCCCCAGCTGAGCGTATCCTACGTGTGGATTGCATGGGTTGTCCCCAGCGGAGTGGCATTTGTTCCCTAGCAGGGTCAGGATAGTCATCCCCAGCGGGTGTCAAATCAATGTTTCCCCAGTTGCAAGGCCTGGAGATTGCTATTTCCCCAGCGGAATATCTGTGAGCATTTCCCCAGTGAAGTTGTCAGGTATCTGTGAGGGTCTCCCGAAGCAGAGGTGGATGTATATCCCCAGCAAGTCAAAAAACTGTTGTATCCCCACAGAGTGTTGGTGGTGCTTATCCCCAGCAGTTTCTCGAGTGGATTGGGTGCAAAGGAGGTTTCCCCAGCAAGGGTTGCCTATTTCCCAGCAGCAGTGCTATTCCCCAGCAGGTTGGAGTTGGAGCAATGGCGAGTTCCTCAGCAGAGTGTCTCGTGCTTCCCAGAAGAGTCCCTTGAGGGGGATACTTTTTATGCATTCATCATGAAGAAATAACATGGCATATTGCATAGAAAAATAAATAATAGCGTAGCATTTCCGTAATTATGGAGCATTACGCAGAAAAAGATCATGCATCATGTTGCAAGCATAAAGCTAGTCTCAGACCGTGGTTATTGTTTGAGAGGTGGTTTGCCCAGAGTTGAAAGTGTTACTCTGAGGAGTGTGGTACCATGACGTCAGATCAGCAGTGTTCCCCAGTAGTGCGATATTGGAGGAAATGTTTCCGTCGGACAGAGATGGAAATGATATCGGAGGACGTTACGCGAGCAGCGCGATTCCGGGGTTCAAATGGAGAAAAGGAGATGTTGCGACATTTTCTGGAGATCGGGGTTCAATCAGAGAAGAGTATATGCTGAGGCATTTTCCGGGGTTCAAATGGAGAAAAGAAATGCTGAGGCATGTTCTGGGGTTCAAATGGAGAAAAGAAATGCTGAGGCATGTTCTGGGGTTCAAATGGAGAAAAGGAGATGTTGCGGCATTTTCTGGAGAACGGGGTTCATATTGACAATTGCGAGTCATCGTCAGGCGACTGGGGTTCAGATTGGAGATCGGGGTTCATTGTTTTGGCAAAAAGGAGTGCTGAGACATTTTCTGGGGTTCAAATGCAGAGATCTGAGGATCGTTTGCGCAGAGAAAAATTTCCGGGGTTCAAGAAAAGCTTAAAAAGGAGAGAGTGATAATCCCGCGTGGATGTGTGGTGATCAGGCCATGGTTATCCCTGTGTTACCATTTATTTTGGTATCCAGGTCGACGTTTTGTTCGAGATTGTGTTCTTCGCCGATGCTGACAGGCGTTGTTAATTATATCCCATCAGAGTGCAAATTGTTCGTCTGTTCTTGGTATTCAATCACTCTTCATCCTGATCATCCGAAAGCCGAGGCTATTTCGTATCGACAGGTTCACAGTGGATTGAATAGGGGCAGCTGTAACACCTCAAAATTTGCCCTCCTCTCTTGGGACTAGCATTAACATATATTGCATATCATTTTTAGGTCATTAGGCATTTCATATTGCATATCATGTGGTTACATTGTGCAAGCTATTCTCCCAAGTCTTGATCAGAAGATGAGGAAGTCAAAGTGCAAGCCTAGGGTTTACTGACTGATCATTGGCCATCTGAGGATTGGGCTGTGAGTTAGGGTTTATGATTCTCAATGGATGTTGGTATTGATTACAATGATACATCATCATCGTCATGGTTGGATTTCATCAAGAGATTGAAGAAGATTCCTTGAGATTAGGGTTTTGACCACTGGTCAACCCTAATCAGCTGCATTGGGCCAGTCAGGGCTTAATCAGGAGATGAGGTTCATGATGGTTATGGGGTTCATTATTTGGTTATATTGAGTTTATTGAGGCTAGGGTTGCACCCTTGAGCCATTTCAGTTGAAGATTGGGGCTTAATTTGATCAATGCATTGCCTGATTCATCTGTCAGTTGAAAAGTCAACTGTGGTCAACTGTACATGATCAGGTGGATTTGGAGATGGAAATGAGTTGAAGACACTTCATTCATGTTGGAACAAGTGTTATATGACATCTCAAAGCTTAAGAATGGAGAAAATCAAGTCAGGACAAAAACTGCCAAAAATAGAAAGTGACTTGTAGTTGAAGTTTCCAAAAATGGAAAGTTTTGGACCTCAAAGCCACGTGTCCAAGGAAGCTTCAAATGCAAAATTGTTCAACATGAAAGTTGTAGATCTTGTTCTCACCTTTCCAAAAAGTCCAAGAACTTGAAAATCCAATGTATGGTTTGAAAATTAGGGCTCAGTGAAATTCAAAAATGACCCGTAATCAGGAGGCCATAATTTCCACATACTTTGTCCAAATTGCAAGTTCTTTATATGCACAAACTCCATTTGACATGTACTTTGAGGGTGCATCATTGGATTTGTTCAAAAATGGCCAAGGCAAAAAGTCACTTTTCAACTGGACAGCTGAATTGGATCAGGGGCGAAATTGTCCAAATGTCAAAATAATTGGAATTTTTGAATGGGACTTTTTCCAACACCTCAGGAATGGCATTTTAAGCTTGTTTGAATTTTCATTTCATGCATAAGGCTTATAATTTGGAATGTGGTTTGAAAAATGAAGTGCTAAAATGGACATTTTGCAAATACAAGGTGAAAATGAGATCTAAGCAACCAATGGACATGAAACAAGTTTCTACACATCACATATGTCATTTGGGGATTGCATGAGCTGTCAAAACAGCTGGCATGAGTTGGCATAGTGTATTTACCAATTTGCCCTCATTTGCAAAATTACAATTTCACTTAACATGTCAAATTGTTAATTAAGTGGATTAGTGGAAGATTAAGCATCCATATATATTCCTAAAACTCTCCTAATCATAACAGAAAACACAACTACCAAAATTCAGATCTGAAAATCTCCATTTCTCTCACATTGCATCAAGAACACCAAACCCTCAAATCCTTCAATCTTCCTCAAATCTCAACCAAACTTCAAAATTTCTTTTGCATTCAACTCTATTAATCATCTTCTCCAACTGTTTGTGAAGAATGGAGCATGTGGAAGGCTAGATCGTGGCTGTTCAAAACCACCTCATCCATGGCAAATGCGGATTTCGAGCAATAGAGGTCGAAGCAATTGATTCTGAACACATCATTCAACTTCCTAAAGCTATTGGCGCTACTGTTTGAGGTCAGCTCACGCGAAGAGCTGGAATTTCACACGGCCATTTCCAGGTTTGAGCAATTTTCGAGTTTCATGATTTGCTTCAAGATCATATGCGTTTGGAAGTACATGTTATGTAGATCATGGTGATGTAATTAGATTTGTGAATGATGAACCATAGGAGGAGAAATCTTGAATTGAAGTTATGAATGCAAACCCTAGGTTGTTCGATTCTTTTGATTTAGGAACTTTTAGGATGTAATAGTGTGATATTTGTAATCCTCTTGAAGAGACGAGTCCAACGACTATAAGCTTGCTAATTTCCATTGACTTTTGTTGTTCATCATGATTTTCGTTTTCTGGAAATATTTGAGTTGGAAGAGATGAAATTCGTGTGCCAGATCTTCATTTGTGTTTGAATTTTTAAATCTGATGTTTCCCGCTCCCGCCATAAAGAATTACCAAAACGCCACTGCTATTTTAATTAATTATGTTTAATTATTAGAAATTGTTTAGGACATTAAAAAATGCATAAAAAATAGAAAAAAAATCAGAAAATTGTGAGAAAAATTTTGTTGACTTTGTCTTGGACTGTGGAATTTTTTTTGACCTATTGGTCAAAGTTGTGCTTGGTAAAAATGTTGTTTGGCTTAGGCTTTTCTCATGTATGTTCATTTTTGATACATCTCACCAATTTGATCATGAAATGTCCATATTGTAAAATAAATTTGTGCCAATTTTTGTGGTGATTCTTGATTCATTGAGGTTCATTTATATGTAAATTTTGTGGATTTTTGATACCTGGCCCTTGAGTTATGATTTTTGGAACATAGGTGTGACAATTTGTGTCACACCTCTTGATGTCAACTTGTGGAATTTAATTGGATGACCTATACATGTTAGAATTGAATGAAATTTTGCAGGGTGAATTTTTGACATGTTAGGATGCTTGATGAATTTTTGTAGAATTTTTCACTGCATTTTCAATTTGATCATGATTTTTCATTTCTGATGATTGAATGTGCAAGCTCATGTGACCTAGGTTTGTAATTTTGATGTGAAATGCTCATGTTGTATTGTATGGCCATAAAATTTGATATGCTTGTAATAGACACATTGTGTGACATCCCTGTTTTGGTCTCATCCATTTCTTTATTGTTTTCAATGAGTTATGATTTTTTGAAGTGGATGTATGCATTGATGTTGTGAGTTGAAGCATGAAATTGTGTCTGTTTTTGTTGATTTTCATTGACATGGTTCCATTTGCCCAATTAAGCTCAAATTTGACATGGTAGACCTTGATTATCCCCTGTTTAGGTGTATTTAATTTGAGAATTTTTGGATGTATTTTGGTAT
This sequence comes from Lathyrus oleraceus, assembly GCF_024323335.1. Lineage (NCBI taxonomy): Eukaryota > Viridiplantae > Streptophyta > Magnoliopsida > Fabales > Fabaceae > Lathyrus > Lathyrus oleraceus. The sequence continues at coordinate 249,141,824 of NC_066583.1, forward strand.
GGATTTGAATGCAATACTTCTGTTTGTATGTTTGATGCTTCATATGAACCAATAGGGATTGTTTTGTGCATGAATTGAACATAATGGATGATATAAACATGAGACCAATGATGTTTGCTCTTGTTTGATGTTAATTTGAATTTGGTTTGAAGATACCTTGCTGTTTGAGATTTTTTTCTTGCCTTTGGACCCTAGGCTTGGCCTAGTGGTCTAGTTGCTAATGTTTGCTTGATTTTTCAGGATTAAAAAGCAATGCACATGGATAATGGTCCAAATCAATTTTGATTGATGTTGTTGATGTTTGTACACTAACATAATTGTGTTTTGTAGGTTGTGAAGCATAGGCTTGAGCTTTGGCTTGCTTTGTTTGTGCATAGCTTGTATAGTTTGATTGATTGAACACTTGCTGTACAGTTTGTCTGATTGAGTACTAACTGTGTTGGATTGTTTCCAGGTACTTTAGTTGCTCAGTTCCTTGTGAACTTTTGCTTTGCGTTGCTTAAGCAACTCGCATTGAGGTAAGTCCTCTTGACTTCATGTAGTCTGGAGACCCGGCTGTTACCGGGCCGGGCAAATAAATGTCTGAAGTCCTCCTTAAGAGGCAATGATTGTGTATGTTTATTTTCAAGCCCAAGCAGGTGAAAGTCCTTTAAATAAGGCAATTGGTGGAAGGTAGGGGTATGCAGCCTACCCCCCACTATTCAGTTGAGTCTTCTCCTTGCTCCCATTACATGGTTGTAGCATTGAGATCAAAAGCCCAAGATCTGTGCAGTGCACATTGAGTCAGAGTCTCCGAGTATAGAAGGGTCCCCCCATTCTGGACCCATGCTCATTTGTCAGACGCTCTCCCTGGTTAGGGATAAGAGCTGTGAGGTCTGATCCTCACTTCACCCATCATCTGCTTCACCTTAGCCTCGTAATGGCAAGGTTAAGAGCAAACACAGCCTGTACAGACGATTGCTTAGGCAGTCAAAACTGATTGATTGAGCCCCCTTGTTTGGCTATAGTGCGTGTTATGTGGATATCTGATTGACATGCTTGTTTGAGATACCTGTTCTCATTTGATGATATATGGTTGTATGCTTGTGTGCTAGCTTCTTTCCTGGTTAGGTTAGTTTGCTTATGCAAGTAGGATAGAAAACCGAACTTAGGGTTAACGATGCATGACAACATTAGGCTCGAGTCTCAGCTCCCTAGTTGTGTATCTTTCCCCGGTTTCTGGTTAGCAATTTAGTCCCTTTCAGGGGAACTACATCGCCCTGATCCTCGTTCCAGACGAGGTATGTAGGCAGGGGGTCGTGCGAGACCTCTCCGGGCAACCTTTTTCTTTTTTGCGTGTGTTTACTTGTTATCTGACTATGTGTTTTGGTTCGGATGCCGACGTAAGTCCAGTGATTGGCAGTCGGGCTCCACGTTTGCCGTTTTGTGTGTGTTTTGGTTCGGATGCCGACATAATTCCATCAAGTGGTTGTCGGGCTCCATGTTTGCCACTCTTGTTTGTTTTGTGTTGTTTGGCGTGCGTAAGCCGAACTACAGTGGCTCTGATTCTTGTTCCAGACAAGATATGTAGGCATAAGGTGCGATACCTTATCGAGCCCGTTTCTCCTAACCCCACATGCGTTCCCTGTGTGTGTGTGTGATGTTTAGCAACCTTTTCTTTATTCTAGGACGTGGATCCCTAGGAGTACCTAGGACGTGAGGGGTGCTAATACCTTCCCCTTGCGTAACCGACTCCCGAACCTTTTCTCTCTGGTCGCGAGACCATGTCTTTCCAGGTTTCTCTGAGCGTTTCCTTTCCCTATCTTGGGATAAATAACGTTTAGTGGCGGCTCTGTGTGTTTTTATTTTTGAGTCTCGCCGGTTGATTTTTCGCAGGATGCGACACTAGGGAGACTACGACTCGAGCCTAGATGTTATCATGCAATATCGTCCCTAAGTTAAGGTTTCTAGCTAACTTGCACAGGAAGCAAGCCTATCCTAAACATGACTTGCACAGGAAGCAAGCCAAACCAAACCTAACTTGCACAGGAAGCAAGCTAAAGCAAACACACAAGCACAAGTAGCACACACTATATGCAAGCAATGGGCTCAAACAAGGTTAGGTTTTAGTCGAGGGGTCATATCAACCTCAACAAACAAACCACTGGAACTGGGTAGTGTTAGCTCTTAACCTTGCCATTGAGGGGCTAAGGTGAAGCAGATGAGAGGATATGAGGGGTGTGCCTCATTGCTCTTATCCCTGGTCAGGGAGAGCTTAAGACAAGAATGTGTGGGTTCAGAAAGTGGGAACCCTTCTACACATTTGATACTGACTCGACTGTACAATGGTACAAGATCTTGGGTTTGTATCTGCAATGCATCAACACAGTGGTGTGAGCAAAGCAGATGACACACAGAATAGCAGGGGATGGATTGCACATCCCTTGTGTCTGCCAATGCCTCTTCACTTAGGAGGTCTTTGAACATATACAAGGACAAATGTAAACAGTCACAAACATCGCCTCTTAAGGAGGACTTCAGACAGTTGCCTGGCCAAGTAACAGGCCAGGTCTTCCAGACTACATGAAGATAAGAAGTTATACCTCAGTGCAAATTGCTATTAAGCAAAGCAAAGCAAAGTTCTCAAAGAACTATAAGCAACTAAAGGTACCTGAAACCAGTCAGACAACATCAGTATACAATTCAAAATTAAATCAAAATGAGATAGAGATCAACAGTCAACACAATCAGTTAAATGTGCAATGCACAAGGCTCAAAGCATGTGAGCCAAGCAACCTACAAAATAAACAAGTTAGTCATGATAATCAAATAAGCTCATTCAATTTGTATTGATCTCTTTGAAGCATTTGTTGCTTAACCTGAAACAACAAACTTAGACATGAGCAACATGACCACTAGGACAAGCCTAGGGTCAAAAAGAGATAAGAAAGTCAAAACAGAAAGTGACAAGTGTCCAAAAACAAGTTCAAACAATCAAGAAACAAACTCAATTGGTTTCATGTTCATATCAACCATCATCATCATTTCATAAGCAATTTAGGTCAAAGCATGGCATATGGAAGCTCAAAGAAGTCAACAGAATGATTTAGGTCAAATTCAATCTCAAACATCTCAATAAATTCTCAAATAATTCATGATCAAACATCATTCACAACATGATAGGCATACCAAAATTCAACTCATTTGGATCAAGGGAAGTAGGTCAATGAAAATCAGAAAGGCAAGGCAAGTTCAAACATGCTCAAAGAAGTCAACCAAACATGCACCAACTTCAATAAATCATAAATCAGTGACAACATATGAGAAATGAATGGGACTAAAACCATGATAAACCTTAAGATGTCTACTAATCACATGTCAAATTTCATGTCCATCCAATAATGTATGAGAATTTCACAAATCATATGGCATCATGTATCACAAAAGTCAACATTTTGGTCAAACAGGGGAGAAATTATCAATCAAATAGAAAATGCATTCCAAAATTCCAGAAAAATTCACACACATTCTCAACATCCATAAGCATGTTCATGCAAAAAATCATACCATTTTGAGTTCATTAGACAAGGTAATTAAAATCATGAAGTTGGACATCAATGGTGTGACACAAATTGTCACACCCCTATTCAAAAAATCATAACTCACAAACCAGCAAAGATAAATTCACAAACTCTACACCAAAATCACCATGGAATAGTGTTTCCCATGCAAAGAACAGACTCAAATGGCCAAACGCGATTTTCTGGAAAATGCATTAGGGTTTCTGGGCAGCTACAGTGCGTATTCAACATGATGAAGAACAAATTTCCCAGAAATGGGAATCGAGCACAGTAATCAACTCGTCTAACTTCGTACAAGCACAATCCAACCTTATTTTTCATCAATTCAGGCTACACAGTATGAATCATGCAAAAACAAATTTGACAACACAACTTAAGTTTCATGTTTCTCTCTCAATACCTAGCCATTTTTCACGATTTAAAGCTCAGCATATTCATGGTAAGAAGATCTTCAAGATACACTACATGATTTCAAGAATGGTTAAGTTTGAGTTTCTTACCAGATTTGAAGAACTGTGATGACTTGGAGTTGTTTGGTTGCGTTTAGTTGAAACAGATGCCTCTTGATACTTTAGATGATGAATGGACAAGTATGGAGTGCTCAGATGCCTTGCTTCTAGCTTCAATCAAAATCTGCCATGGATGAACTCTTAATGCAACAGTGCGGTTCCAGCTTACAGTGGTTGTTTGATGCTCACAAAAGCTTCCAAAAGGATGGAGTATGATGAAACAATCAACCAAGGCTTGTGCTCTTTGAAGATTTTCAGAAAAAGTTTCAAATGAGCAAAATGAGAGCTTGAGAGAAATTGATATTTTGATCTGGTTTTTTGTGTTGTGGCTAGGGCTTTTCAGCAGAAAAATGTCCATATATAGTCTGTTTAGTGTTTGTTAAGCATGGTTAATGAAGTGTAATCAGAATTTGCTTAATGGAGTGTTTTTTGCTAATTTGTGGATTTCCACTCATGTTACATGTCCATGTGCTACAGCTGCGAATTTGGGCCTTGGACAAACTCCAAATGTGATTTTTAGTCAAATTCAAATGGTAGAAATTGTTGGAATTGGTTATTTTGAAAGGTCACTTTTCCACCTCACTTATTTTAATTCATGCTACTTAAAAAATGCCATTTTGATTGGAACATTTTTGGTGAATTGTGATGAAAGATTTGGATAGAGCACATCAAATAGGACTTGTAGCAAAAAATCCCATCCAAATTTGGCCAAATGGTTTGGAAGATATGCCACTTTGAAGTTCAAAAATTCTTGAGAATGATTTGATCATAACTTGCCAACCATAAATGGGAATTGAGTGTTCTTGGACTTTTTGAAAAGGCAAGAACAATATCTTCAACTTTCATGTTGGGCAAAAATTCATTTGAAGCTTGGATGATGAAGTAATTTTGAGGAGCAAGACTTTCCATTTTTGGCAAATTCCAATTACAGGTCAACTTTCTATTTTTGGAAATTTCTTGTTTGACTTCAAATTTCTTTAATGTGGATGCTTGACATGTTATATGAGGCTTATATGGACATGAATGAGACCTCTCAAACCAATTCCCACCATCCAATCACTGATTAAATGCACAGTTGGCCACAGTTGACCATATTTGACCTCCTAGGGTTTCTGGTGGACTGCACATTGACTGATGACTTCTGAGCATCCAATACTTGACCAAATCACTTCCAAAGGACCCCTAGGTCATGTGAACATGTTGGACCAACCCTAGGGCCTTGCCTCAATGGAAAATGCACTTACTTGCTTGATGGACTGCACTTGGGCAAAGGACAATGCAATGCTATGCAGTGGACTATGTTAATGTTATGACCTAATAATGAAAATGTATGTACAATGATTGGTGCAAATTTGAGGTGCTACAGCTGCCCCTATTCAATCAGCTGGGAACCCGAATGGATGAGAGCAACGGCTGTCAGACTTTCAGGGTAAACAGGGATTGAATACAAAGAACCGTAGAAATTTGCACTCTGCTGGGAAAATAATTAACAACGCCTGTCAGGATCGGCAAAGAAACAGTCTTGAAACAATGATCCGTCTGAAACGGAGAAAGTCAGCCTGATCACCGAAACAGAAACATCGACCTGGATACCAAAATAAATGGTAACACAGGGATAACCATGGCCTGAGCGCCGCTCGTCAGGCTGAATACTGAGCATCGGAATATGAGAGATTTGATGTCGATCTGAAACATCGGAAATTGGCCTGAACGCCACTTCGGTCTGGATACCGCCTCGGTCTGAACACCGGAAAATTGGCCTGAATGCCATAAGTACATCGACCTAATCGTCGGAAACTTCTTCGATCTGAAAATCGGAAATTGGCCTGAATGCCATAAGTACATCGACCTGATCGTCGGAAACTTCTTCGATCTGAAAATCGGAAATTGGCCTGAATGCCATAAGTACATCGACCTGATCGTCGGAAACTTCTTCGATCTGAAAATCGGAAATTGGCCTGAATGCCATAAGTACATCGACCTGATCGTCGGAAACTTCTTCGATCTGAAAATTGGAAATTGGCCTGAATGCCACTTCGGTCTGAATACCGCCTCGGTCTGAACACCGGAAAATTCTTCATGCCTATCAGCATCGGCGAAGATGATAAAACAGTGATAAGTGATCCAACACGCATGCCAAAGACCTATGTTGGGGATAACAATCGAAAGATTGACCAAAGAGTGCATGAGATATATTATCTATAGCCGTCAAAACATAGATAATACACTCGCATGGAAGATTATCCATAACCGGGTTGCAGGTTGTTAAATGAATAATCGACCGACATCATCCTAAAGAGAGCGAAAGCAAACTTGTTAAAGGATGGACATTCGATTCCACAAGGAATACGAATCTTACTCAGCTGGGAGGGACAACACTTCGACCAACGAGCGCATGAGATATATTATCTATAGCCGTCAAAACGTAGATAATAACCTCGCATGGAAGATTATCCATAACCGGGTTGCAGGTTGTTAAATGGATAAATCGACCGAAAAGAAAAGCATCGGTACCAGGACTAGGTATGCAAAGATGACCAATCAACAGAGGATAAAGTTGCTTACTCGGAGCAAGTATCCAAAAAGAAGGGGAAGACCCAATGGGGACAATACTGCTTGATCAAGGCAAGTATCCAAAGGGGAAAAGAGTATCAATACCGCAAGCCGGATACTGATAACTGCAAAGAGGGGATTACATCTACCGGTTTGTAGGCAGAAAGCCACAGAAAGGTAACCAGTCATCGATAGGATGAGCACAAAGGGTTAACTCTGCTAGGGGATGAAAAGTGGGATTTTACAGCTACCAGCTAGTAGGTAGAAAACCAGAAAGATAGGACTTACAACTACCGGTTTGTAGGTAGAAGCCACAAATTCCGCTGAGGATGAGATGAATGAGTGCCGGTTAGTGAGCGACTATTCATTTATGCCCCAGGGAAGCACGGGAGACAGCCAACAGGAAGCCAATTTAGGATCGATCCAAAAGGCAGACTGAAACAGGACTCATCCTAATGAGGAAAGAACTCAATAGGGAAAACCCATCCCGTTAGGGAGGGAACGGAAACAACCGTCATCCACGAGGATATAACTCAGTGGGGAGCGCAGAATGAAATGGTAGACACTTTCTGCTTAAAGGGTAGACTCTACATGGAGAGATCAGACACACCCACTTCTGCTAAGGGAAAGGACCCAAGCTTGCAAGATGCTGCCAACTTCGGGGAGTAACACTGTTGGGGATACCCACTCAACTAAGGAGTCACTTGTTGGGAAAGCACCAACCTCTCAACCATGCTGATGAACCCAATTCTGAAGCCGATCCAATGGCGCGATGCTAAACTCTTTCCAACAACCCAATCTCGTCTGGTCACCACGGCCTAGGGCTAATGGATATGTTTGTAATGTTGATGCATGAGTTTTTTTTGTTTTACACAATGCCCCATGATCATGGAAATGCTATGCACTAATGATGCAATATGTTATGCTTATCTAAATGATGAATGCATAAACACACGTCTCCTCCAGAGACAACACCGGGGAACTCCAGGAACTGTGCTGAGGATCTTATAACCACGTCAACTTCCACCCTGCTGGGGAAAGACAAACCTTGCTGGGGATGCACTCCATCGAACCCGAACTGCTTGGAGATTACCCTGCTAGGGGAGGCAACCCATTCTTATCTCTACTGGGGATGATTTTCTCCGAACCCGATCCGCTTGGGGACCTCGCTGAGGGAAAACCATCAACACAAACCCTACTGGGAAGGCAGTAACCTTCAGGCTTGCTGAGGAGACACTGATCTCAAATCTGTTAGGGAGGTAACCCTCTCACACCCACTGGGGAAATACAGCTTATTGGACACAGAACACCTGTCGAGTCGCCGAACAGCGGCATCCATCGTCCACCCACAGTGTCGGCTTTCCTCTTTTGAGAACACCCAAACTCGCCCAGACTCTTCTGATTCATCCCACGAAGATCGAATTCCTGGGATTCATACAAACTTTCCAGTCCTTAGACTTTGAAGATGATTAATCCTCCAGGGTCGCCGTCACAACTCTGTCACGGGCTTTTCACCGTTTGTCTATCCATTGCCCCTGGTCGGGCTCTGCAGGGATCTCTTTCGTCAAAAGGTTTCATATCACTACTTGCTAGCGAATGAAGATATCTAACAGTACATGCACAAGAGATTGTTAGATAAAAGCGTGCCCCAGGCGTGCCCCATATTTCAACACCTAGGTCACCCAAACTTCGGAATAAGATTTCCAGATCTCAATCTTATAAGCATGCATCGGAAGGGACCTCTATGTTTTAAAATGCAACTATTCTTATCAAAATAAACGGATGTTTTCGTAATCAAAACGGTAATGACACAAAAACAAAATTTATTTGACTGAACACGCATTTATTGACTGAAACAAAAAAGGTGGCTCAGAACTGAGCGACGCACAGGAGGCAAACCCTGGAAAGAGGTGATTGCGCACAAAAGGAACAATCTATCCTAATGGCAATGTGAAACCATGATCTCATCGGGTTCCCACTCGGTTACACCTCATATATCCTCAAGATTTTCCGCACTTTCTGTCTTCTGAACAAGACGCTTCCGATCGATTTCTGTCGGAGATTAGCCATGATGTCTTAACCAAAGCACAAACGGTCATGCCAGACGCAGTTGTTCGTTTCAATCCCTCTTTTGCCTGGACCGCCCTTTCGGGTTTCAGTCCACCGGGATACCCTTTTTTGCCCAAGTCGCCCTTGTGGGGTTTTCGACTTGCCGGGTGTACAATTTTTTTTCTTTTATTATCCCTAACTTTTGCCCGAACCTTTTCTCTTTTTTCTTTGGTTTGCCGGGATGCCCTTTTTTGCCTGGACCCTTTTATTCTTTTTTGTCCAACGGGTCTCTTTCACGAAGTATTTTTTAACTGCGTTCGCATTCATGGAAAGTCTTCGTCATCCGTGGTCGTCAACAACATGGCCTGGTCTGAGAAAACCTCCTTAACCACGAATGGACACTCATAACTGTTTATCCATTTGCCCCACGATCGTCTTGAGGAGGAAGGATCCTTTTCAACACCACATCTCTTCCATGCTACCCACGAGGTCGCATTTCTCGGTTAACAACACGCTTCATTTACTGGGTACAACTGCCCCATGACAAGTAACTGTCAGCCTCTTTTCTCAATCAGGCTCAACGTGTCATACCGAGTCCTCATCCACTCGCCCTTTTCTAACTTCTCGTCCGTCCGGACTCTCCACAATGAGATCTAGCCTCCAGCAGGCAATATCACTGCCATCCCATACTAAATGAGGAAGGCGCTGCCCCAGTAGATGCACGTACTGAAGTATGACACTCAGGATACCAACTTCGTACTCAGCCACCGTCGTTGGTGCATTCCAAATGTTATCGGGGAAACACTAGCTCACTCACTTTAAACTCCCCATCAGACATCAGAATCCGTTCGGATTCAGGGTCAGGCCTCTCCTCCGGGATCGGTCACTCTCAATCTTTTGATTTGAGTACCTCGAGATGTCCTCATCAGGGAACTCAGACTTCCTTGGTTGATAATCACCAATGGGTTGCCGGGCGAGATGATCATACAGTACACTCCCCTTGATTGCTTTCTGAGCGGTGTACTGAATATTGTATCCAATCAACATCATTTGCCCTCTCGCAACCTGTTCGGTCATGCTGACTTCTCAAACCTATACTTGATCAGATCCATCTTGGAAATTCACGAAGTGGTATGAACCAGCATATACTGTCTCAGTCGACGAGCAGCATATGCCAAAGTACAGCGAGTTTTATCGAGCAGTGAATGTATTCTTTCAGAGTCGATAAACCCTTTGCTAAGGTAAATTGCATGCTCTTTTCGACCAGACTCGTCATGCTGACTCAGTACGCACCTCATAGACCCCTCGAGGGCTGCCAAGTACCAGATTAACAATTGTTTCTTCCATTGAAGGTATCGGAATCAGAGGTTCCTGCCACTTATTTTTCTTTCCGATGCCCCTTGGCAATCATTATTCTACCTGACCGTTTGATATCTTTCTTTTTTGTTTGTTTTTGGTTCAGGCGTTTCTTACACTTCTTTTTTTTTTTAGCAGGATCGACCTCGATTCCTCTTATCCGCTCACAATAAACCTCGGCAGCTTACCGGACAGCACTCCACAAGTGCACTCACTCGAACTCATCAGTATGAGTTATCTCAACCCGTCAAACAACTTGATCAAGTCCATCGGATGCCCTTCCCTGCTTGGGACTTTGCCATCATGTCATCAGCATGGCACGTGATACCACGGTGAATCATATCATGAAACAAAGTCGCTCCGATGCGTGGCACTGGTGTGCCGCTCCTCTAGAGGACAGTCTTCTCTCCATTGTAGCTTGTGTATAATGACATTGGTACCCAACCCTGGCGTATCCTGATACGACTAGGCGAAGGTGTCCACATGCTCCTACCATTCTGCCCTTAACTCGCCTCTGAAGCGGCCTCAACTTTCACTTTCTGATCTCGGCGGTGTCTGGAGTATCAATCTTGAATCGCTCCTCGTGCGGTTGAATCACCCTCTCCTCTTGTCTTAACAACCTAGCTCCAACAGATCACGATCTTCTTCGCCTTTTTCTTCGGCATGATAGAGCGGATTGTCGAAGTCATACAAAGGTGTAACCGAATTGTTATCAATGAGATCATGAAGATAACCACTTTTGAGGTTGGAACAAGACGAATCAAAAGGAAAAACGAAAAACATTGCCATTTTTATTTTTTAAAAACTGCAAAAAAAATGAAAAACAGGGAACACCGCTTTTAATCACAAAAACATCCATTTATTACTGATGCAAAATGTTGCAAAATGAAACACATGAGGTGGCCCCTACAATGGACCAGTACGTTTCGGGCAAAACGTATGGCTTTCATGCAAACAACATTAAAACACAGAAATACTACACTTCCGGATGAGTGACAGTGATGCTCTTGGAGGCCTTCCAATCGCCTGGTACGCACGACTTTATCCACAGCTCGAGCTCGCGGTCGCGGTCGATCTCTTCACTCACTGAACAAGCATGATCAGAATCCAACATTCCTGTGCTGACAAAGATGTACGGTGGACGACGTCCTCTGTTTGGTCTAGACGACTCTTGATCTGGATAACCAATCCCGAACATGTCTGCCTTTACCACTATGTCAATGATTCTACCCCAACCTCGGGCCTCTTTGTTCTTCACCACCTCTAGAGCTTGTTTATAAGAAGAAATGGATAACTTCTTCTTCTCAGCAGCAAAGGCATTCTCCACCTTGACGGTTTCGATTACTTGACTGGGTGTTTCAACTTTCTCACTGTCCATTTCCACTTCTGTCATCTTCTGGGTCGTATCTCTTATCAACGCACACCCCTCTGTGGCAACGGCCGCACAACAATTATCACTAACAGGGAAAACTCCATCCTGCACCCGAGGTTTTGGGACCACAGCCATTGGAACCTTTAGCTGATCTTCCTCAGTCACCCCCATTCCTCTCTTGTCCTTTTTCACCATCTTCATCTTTACAGGACTCTTCCTGGGTACAGGGTTGACATCCCCCTCCATGATCTGTGCCAAACTGATGATCTTGGAGTCCACCATGTCCTGGACAACATGCTTGAAAGCCCTACAACCCTCAACACTGTGCCCGGGTGCCTCAGTATGGAACTCGCACCTGGCATTCTCATCATAGTGTGCAGGCCTCTTCTGTTGTGCTATGGGAATCAAAATCCTTGGCCGGACTAACCCCAAATCCCTCAGTCTCCTGAACAAAAGGGTGTAGGTCACAGGTGGCTCCTCAAACTGACGATCCTCCTTTTTCTTCTTCACCTGGCTCCTAACTCTCGGCGCCTTCTGTTGAGGTGGTGGTTGTTGTTGTGGTACAAGTGGATTACCCACAGGAGTGGTTACAGCGGCAGCATAAGGATGATAACGATCCTTACTGCGCTCTTTCTTTGCTGGCACACCATCTGATTCGACCTTCTTAAGCTGACTATCGCCAGAGGATTTCTGTACCACAGATGACGGAGCATCCCCCTGAACTTTCTCCTCTGTCATCCAGCTTTCAATCCTATCCAACCTCTCAGCAATCGCCTTCTGCCCCAAGGCGAGCCCCTGCACGGCTTTGAACAACTCCCCTATCATCTCTTTCAACTCGAAGATATCGGCGTTGGGAGGATCCATTAGTCTGAGCTACTTGAACGGAAGAGCTATGCGCACCAATTAGTCACTGACACCTACAAAACAGCAAAAATGTTAGTATGACTCACGCATGCAATGTCTATCCATACCAGGAAAATTTTGTCCTTTGATTCCGGTTTCATCGAGACAGATAAAATTTTATCAACAACATTCTGACATCTGGATGTCTCTCAACCTGAGTCTCAATTAAAAAATAATGGACCCTGAGTATGGACAGACATGAGTTGAATGCAGATGAATGCAAAATGATATGATGCAAATGCATGAATGCAAGTTACTGTGCCACCAAGTCATCTGTAGACCCATTAAGTCTCTGAACCAGTCACAGTTATCTGAAGGACTAGGTCACCATAAATCCAACTTGGGGAGTTCCGAAATAAACGGAACTGGAGATTACATCACTATCATCACAGGAACATCCACTGAACGGATGACAGTCAGGTCCTCTGAACAAGTACTCTCAAATTCAACCCGGGGATCCGAAATAAACGGAACTCGCTGATAAACCACGGACAGAACTCCGGCGTCCCAGAAATAAGTGTCCACAATTCACAGTCACCATCAGTACCAAGAGTCACCAACAAGTCACCAATAAGTCAGCAACTGTACCTGTAATGATCATTCCCTCCCCGCTCACGGGTGTCATCTAGGTCAAGGTAAGGTCGAGAGAAACGCAGCATAAATAACCTTTCGCAGAATATCATCATATACACACCCGAAGTATGTAACGATAATATCCCACCAGGGTCTGAACTGCTTGTGATATCAATGTTCCGCTAAGTGGCGCAATACCACCCGCTTCCCATGAATCACTTTATTCCTAGGTTTCCTAGATTTCACTCATAGCCTGGGTATTGGGCCTTTTACCTCAAGTGACTCCCACCCCAACAGAGAGACACAGCACAACCAACAGATGAATATGAATAAATGCAAACATTAATGCACACAATAGATGCAAACAATAAATGCACATATATACAATGAATGCCATAAATAACAGCACAAAGCAATCAAAACCCTATCCTAGAGAGCGCTAGGAGAGACTCGCTTAGGGAAGATGGACCAGCACAGGTCAACTTCTCTAATTCTCCCCAGCAGAGTCGCCAGCTGTCTCATTACGCGAAAAACCGGCGGGAAAACAAGAACAACAGAGCCGCCACCGTGCGTTATTTATCCCAAAAGAGGGAAAGGAAACGCTCAGAGTAAACCTGGAAAAAAGCATGGTCTCGCGACCAAAGAGAATGGGATCGGGAGTCGATTATGCGGAGGGAAGGTATTAGCAACCCTACGCATCCGTCGTACTCGACGGGATCCACGCACAATAGGAAGGAAATGGTTGCTAAAACACTGCTCAAATAAACATCTATACAGGCTGAAGGAGACACAAGAAAACAAACAAGACTGACTCGGCAGGACATCGCGTCCTGGGCCTACTTAGTCTATCAGGCATGGACATCAGAGTCAAAGTAGTTCAGACAGGGGAAACGACACATGCTCGCTAGGATGTCGCATCCTATGCATACGTATCTCCTTTGGATGAAGGAGAATCAGAGCATTCGTAGCTCGGCTGACACACGCTAAATCAAACAAAACAACACACAGGTAAATGTGGAGCCCGAATGCCAATCACTGGACTTATATCAGCATCTGAACCAAACACACACAAAGAGTGGGGAGACACAAAGGTTAAAAAGAAAAGAAAAGGCGCCCGGAGAGATCGGCTCAATCTCCTGCCTACGTACCTCATCTGGTATGAGGATCAGGGCGACGTAGTTCCCCTACGGAGGGACACAGGACCAGCCTAACCAGATAACAGAGGGAGACACAACTAGGGAGACTACGACTCGAGCCTAGATGTTATCATGCAATATCGTCCCTAAGTTAAGGTTTCTAGCTAACTTGCACAGGAAGCAAGCCTATCCTAAACATGACTTGCACAGGAAGCAAGCCAAACCAAACCTAACTTGCACAGGAAGCAAGCTAAAGCAAACACACAAGCACAAGTAGCACACACTATATGCAAGCAATGGGCTCAAACAAGGTTAGGTTTTAGTCGAGGGGTCATATCAACCTCAACAAACAAACCACTGGAACTGGGTAGTGTTAGCTCTTAACCTTGCCATTGAGGGGCTAAGGTGAAGCAGATGAGAGGATATGAGGGGTGTGCCTCATTGCTCTTATCCCTGGTCAGGGAGAGCTTAAGACAAGAATGTGTGGGTTCAGAAAGTGGGAACCCTTCTACACATTTGATACTGACTTGACTGTACAATGGTACAAGATCTTGGGTTTGTATCTGCAATGCATCAACACAGTGGTGTGAGCAAAGCAGATGACACACAGAATAGCAGGGGATGGATTGCACATCCCTTGTGTCTGCCAATGCCTCTTCACTTAGGAGGTCTTTGAACATATACAAGGACAAATGTAAACAGTCACAAACATCGCCTCTTAAGGAGGACTTCAGACAGTTGCCTGGCCAAGTAACAGGCCAGGTCTTCCAGACTACATGAAGATAAGAAGTTATACCTCAATGCAAATTGCTATTAAGCAAAGCAAAGCAAAGTTCTCAAAGAACTATAAGCAACTAAAGGTACCTGAAACCAGTCAGACAACATCAGTATACAATTCAAAATTAAATCAAAATGAGATAGAGATCAACAGTCAACACAATCAGTTAAATGTGCAATGCACAAGGCTCAAAGCATGTGAGCCAAGCAACCTACAAAATAAACAAGTTAGTCATGATAATCAAATAAGCTCATTCAATTTGTATTGATCTCTTTGAAGCATTTGTTGCTTAACCTGAAACAACAAACTTAGACATGAGCAACATGACCACTAGGACAAGCCTAGGGTCAAAAAGAGATAAGAAAGTCAAAACAGAAAGTGACAAGTGTCCAAAAACAAGTTCAAACAATCAAGAAACAAACTCAATTGGTTTCATGTTCATATCAACCATCATCATCATTTCATAAGCAATTTAGGTCAAAGCATGGCATATGGAAGCTCAAAGAAGTCAACAGAATGATTTAGGTCAAATTCAATCTCAAACATCTCAATAAATTCTCAAATAATTCATGATCAAACATCATTCACAACATGATAGGCATACCAAAATTCAACTCATTTGGATCAAGGGAAGTAGGTCAATGAAAATCAGAAAGGCAAGGCAAGTTCAAACATGCTCAAAGAAGTCAACCAAACATGCACCAACTTCAATAAATCATAAATCAGTGACAACATATGAGAAATGAATGGGACTAAAACCATGATAAACCTTAAGATGTCTACTAATCACATGTCAAATTTCATGTCCATCCAATAATGTATGAGAATTTCACAAATCATATGGCATCATGTATCACAAAAGTCAACATTTTGGTCAAACAGGGGAGAAATTATCAATCAAATAGAAAATGCATTCCAAAATTCCAGAAAAATTCACACACATTCTCAACATCCATAAGCATGTTCATGCAAAAAATCATACCATTTTGAGTTCATTAGACAAGGTAATTAAAATCATGAAGTTGGACATCAATGGTGTGACACAAATTGTCACACCCCTATTCAAAAAATCATAACTCACAAACCAGCAATGATAAATTCACAAACTCTACACCAAAATCACCATGAATGTGTCTAGTTTAAGCACAAAAAATTTGGGAAGCATTGGATAATGTATCATCATTTCACAATTGATTTGGCAACACATACATAAAATGGATACATATGACAAACCCTAGCACAATTAAAAATCCATTCATGCAAAAAATCTGGAAAAATCATGATAAAAAACTAGAGATCAAGATGAACATTTTGCAAAAAATCCCATGAAAGTTGGATAAGAGATGATCAACTTATGAATTTTTCAAGATGCCATACCAAAATGAAATAAAAATTGAAATGATAATGATTTAAATAAAATAATTAAATGGTCGGTGGCAAACTTGTAATAAAGCGTTCATGTTAATGAAACGCTGCGTATCAAAAAGAAGCGTGTCACGTGATGATTGGTCATGGCCAATGGAATAGTGTTTCCCATGCAAAGAACAGACTCAAATGGCCAAACGCGCTTTTCTGGAAAATGCATTAGGGTTTCTGGGCAGCTACAGTGCGTATTCAACATGATGAAGAACAAATTTCCCAGAAATGGGAATCGAGCACACTAATCAACTCGTCTAACTTCGTACAAGCACAATCCAACCTTATTTTTCATCAATTCAGGCTACACAGTATGAATCATGCAAAAACAAATTTGACAACACAACTTAAGTTTCATGTTTCTCTCTCAATACCTAGCCATTTTTCACGATTTAAAGCTCAGCATATTCATGGTAAGAAGATCTTCAAGATACACTACATGATTTCAAGAATGGTTAAGTTCGAGTTTCTTACCAGATTTGAAGAACTGTGATGACTTGGAGTTGTTTGGTTGCGTTTAGTTGAAACATATGCCTCTTGATACTTTAGATGATGAATGGACAAGTATGGAGTGCTCAGATGCCTTGCTTCTAGCTTCAATCAAAATCTGCCATGGATGAACTCTTAATGCAACAGTGCGGTTCCAGCTTACAGTGGTTGTTTGATGCTCACAAAAGCTTCCAAAAGGATGGAGTATGATGAAACAATCAACCAAGGCTTGTGCTCTTTGAAGATTTTCAGAAAAAGTTTCAAATGAGCAAAATGAGAGCTTGAGAGAAATTGATATTTTGATCTGGTTTTTTGTGTTGTGACTAGGGCTTTTCAGCAGAAAAATGTCCATATATAGTCTGTTTAGTGTTTGTTAAGCATGGTTAATGAAGTGTAATCAGAATTTGCATAATGGAGTGTTTTTTGCTAATTTGTGGATTTCCACTCATGTTACATGTCCATGTGCTACAGCTGCGAATTTGGGCCTTGGACAAACTCCAAATGTGATTTTTAGTCAAATTCAAATGGTAGAAATTGTTGGAATTGGTTATTTTGAAAGGTCACTTTTCCACCTCACTTATTTTAATTCATGCTACTTAAAAAATGCCATTTTGATTGGAACATTTTTGGTGAATTGTGATGAAAGATTTGGATAGAGCACATCAAATAGGACTTGTAGCAAAAAACCCCACCCAATTTAGCCAAATGGTTTGGAAGATATGCCACTTTGAAGTTCAAAAATTCTTGAGAATGATTTGATCATAACTTGCCAACCATAAATGGGAATTGAGTGTTCTTGGACTTTTTGGAAAGGCAAGAACAAGATATTCAACTTTCATGTTGGGCAAAAATTCATTTGAAGCTTGTATGATGAAGTAATTTTGAGGAGCAAGACTTTCCATTTTTGGCAAATTCCAATTACAGGTCAACTTTCTATTTTTGGAAATTTCTTGTTTGACTTCAAATTTCTTTAATGTGGATGCTTGACATGTTATATGAGGCTTATATGGACATGAATGAGACCTCTCAAACCAATTCCCACCATCCAATCACTGATTAAATGCACAGTTGACCACAGTTGACCATATTTGACCTCCTAGGGTTTCTGGTGGACTGCACATTGACTGATGACTTCTGAGCATCCAATACTTGACCAAATCACTTCCAAAGGACCCCTAGGTCATGTGAACATGTTGGACCAACCCTAGGGCCTTGCCTCAATGGAAAATGCACTTACTTGCTTGATGGACTGCACTTGGGCAAAGGACAATGCAATGCTATGCAGTGGACTATGTTAATGTTATGACCTAATAATGAAAATGTATGTACAATGATTGGTGCAAATTTGAGGTGCTACAGCTGCCCCTATTCAATCAGCTGGGAACCCGAATGGATGAGAGCAACGACTGTCAGACTTTCAGGGTAAACAGGGATTGAATATAAAGAACCGTAGAAATTTGCACTCTACTGGGAAAATAATTAACAACGCCTGTCAGGATCGGCAAAGAAACAGTCTTGAAACAATGACCCGTCTGAAACGGAGAAAGTCGGCCTGATCACCGAAACAGAAACATCGACCTGGATACCAAAATAAATGGTAACACAGGGATAACCATGGCCTGAGCGCCTCTCGTCAGTCTGAATACTGAGCATCGGAATATGAGAGATTTGATGTCGATCTGAAACATCGGAAATTGGCCTGAACGCCACTTCGGTCTGGATACCGCCTCGGTCTGAACACCGGAAAATTGGCCTGAATGCCATAAGTACATCGAC
This sequence comes from Lathyrus oleraceus, assembly GCF_024323335.1. Taxonomy (NCBI): domain Eukaryota; kingdom Viridiplantae; phylum Streptophyta; class Magnoliopsida; order Fabales; family Fabaceae; genus Lathyrus; species Lathyrus oleraceus. Next base: position 249,160,294 of record NC_066583.1, read on the forward strand.
CTGATCGTCGGAAACTTCTTCGATCTGAAAATCGGAAATTGGTCTGAATGCCATAAGTACATCGACCTGATCGTTGGAAACTTCTTCGATCTGAAAATCGGAAATTGGCCTGAATGCCATAAGTACATCGACCTGATTGTCGGAAACTTCTTCGATCTGAAAATCGGAAATTGGCCTGAATGCCATAAGTACATCGACCTGATCGTCGGAAACTTCTTCGATCTGAAAATCGGAAATTGGCCTGAATGCCACTTCGGTCTGAATACCGCCTCGGTCTGAACACCGGAAAATTCTTCATGCCTATCAGCATCGGCGAAGATGATAAAACAGTGATAAGTGATCCGACACGCATGCCAAAGACCTATGCTGGGGATAACAATCGAAAGATTGACCAAAGAGTGCATGAGATATATTATCTATAGCCGTCAAAACGTAGATAATACACTCGCATGGAAGATTATCCATAACCGGGTTGCAGGTTGTTAAATGAATAATCGACCGACATCATCCTAAAGAGAGCGAAAGCAAACTTGTTAAAGGATGGACATTCGATTCCACAAGGAATACGAATCTTACTCAGCTGGGAGGGACAACACTTCGACCAACGAGCGCATGAGATATATTATCTATAGCCGTCAAAACGTAGATAATAACCTCGCATGGAAGATTATCCATAACCGGGTTGCAGGTTGTTAAATGGATAAATCGACCGAAAAGAAAAGCATCGGTACCAGGACTAGGTATGCAAAGATGACCAATCAACAGAGGATAAAGTTGCTTACTCGGAGCAAGTATCCAAAAAGAAGGGGAAGACCCAATGGGGACAATACTGCTTGATCAAGGCAAGTATCCAAAGGGGAAAAGAGTATCAATACCGCAAGCCGGATACTGATAACTGCAAAGAGGGGATTACATCTACCGGTTTGTAGGCAGAAAGCCACAGAAAGGTAACCAGTCATCGATAGGATGAGCACAAAGGGTTAACTCTGCTAGGGGATGAAAAGTGGGATTTTACAGCTACCAGCTAGTAGGTAGAAAACCAGAAAGATAGGACTTACAACTACCGGTTTGTAGGTAGAAGCCACAAATTCCGCTGAGGATGAGATGAATGAGTGCCGGTTAGTGAGCGACTATTCATTTATGCCCCAGGGAAGCACGGGAGACAGCCAACAGGAAGCCAATTTAGGATCGATCCAAAAAGGCAAACAAAAACAGGACTCATCCTAATGAGGAAAGAACTCAATAGGGAAAACCCATCCCGTTAGGGAGGGAACGGAAACAACCGTCATCCACGAGGATATAACTCAGTGGGGAGCGCAGAATGAAATGGTAGACACTTTCTGCTTAAAGGGTAGACTCTACATGGAGAGATCAGACACACCCACTTATGCTAAGGGAAAGGACCCAAGCTTGCAAGATGCTGCCAACTTCGGGGAGTAACACTGCTGGGGATACCCACTCAACTAAGGAGTCACTTGTTGGGAAAGCACCAACCTCTCAACCATGCTGATGAACCCAATTCTGAAGCCGATCCAATGGCGCGATGCTAAACTCTTTCCAACAACCCAATCTCGGCTGGTCACCACGGCCTAGGGCTAATGGATATGTTTGCAATGTTGATGCATGAGTTTTTTTTGTTTTACACAATGCCCCATGATCATGGAAATGCTATGCACTAATGATGCAATATGTTATGCTTATCTAAATGATGAATGCATAAACACACGTCTCCTCCAGAGACAACACCGGGGAACTCCAGGAACTGTGCTGAGGATCTTATAACCACGTCAACTTCCACCCTGCTGGGGAAAGACAAACCTTGCTGGGGATGCACTCCATCGAACCCGAACTGCTTGGAGATTACCCTGCTAGGGGAGGCAACCCATTCTTATCTCTACTGGGGATGATTTTCTCCGAACCCGATCCGCTTGGGGACCTCGCTGAGGGAAAACCATCAACACAAACCCTACTGGGAAGGCAGTAACCTTCAGGCTTGCTGAGGAGACACTGATCTCAAATCTGTTAGGGAGGTAACCCTCTCACACCCACTGGGGAAATACAGCTTATTGGACACAGAACACCTGTCGAGTCGCCGAACAGCGGCATCCATCGTCCACCCACAGTGTCGGCTTTCCTCTTTTGAGAACACCCAAACTCGCCCAGACTCTTCTGATTCATCCCACGAAGATCGAATTCCTGGGATTCATACAAACTTTCCAGTCCTTAGACTTTGAAGATGATTAATCCTCCAGGGTCGCCGTCACAACTCTGTCACGGGCTTTTCACCGTTTGTCTATCCATTGCCCCTGGTCGGGCTCTGCAGGGATCTCTTTCGTCAAAAGGTTTCATATCACTACTTGCTAGCGAATGAAGATATCTAACAGTACATGCACAAGAGATTGTTAGATAAAAGCGTGCCCCAGGCGTGCCCCATATTTCAACACCTAGGTCACCCAAACTTCCGAATAAGATTTCCAGATCTCAATCTTATAAGCATGCATCGGAAGGGACCTCTATGTTTTAAAATGCAACTATTCTTATCAAAATAAACGGATGTTTTCGTAATCAAAACGGTAATGACACAAAAACAAAATTTATTTGACTGAACACGCATTTATTGACTGAAACAAAAAAGGTGGCTCAGAACTGAGCGACGCACAGGAGGCAAACCCTGGAAAGAGGTGATTGCGCACAAAAGGAACAATCTATCCTAATGGCAATGTGAAACCATGATCTCATCGGGTTCCCACTCGGTTACACCTCATATATCCTCAAGATTTTCCGCACTTTCTGTCTTCTGAACAAGACGCTTCCGATCGATTTCTGTCGGAGATTAGCCATGATGTCTTAACCAAAGCACAAACGGTCATGCCAGACGCAGTTGTTCGTTTCAATCCCTCTTTTGCCTGGACCGCCCTTTCGGGTTTCAGTCCACCGGGATACCCTTTTTTGCCCAAGTCGCCCTTGTGGGGTTTTCGACTTGCCGGGTGTACAATTTTTTTTCTTTTATTATCCCTAACTTTTGCCCGAACCTTTTCTCTTTTTTCTTTGGTTCGCCGGGATGCCCTTTTTTGCCTGGACCCTTTTATTCTTTTTTGTCCAGCGGGTCTCTTTCACGAAGTATTTTTTAACTGCGTTCGCATTCATGGAAAGTCTTCGTCATCCGTGGTCGTCAACAACATGGCCTGGTCTAAGAAAACCTCCTTAACCACGAATGGACACTCATAACTGTTTATCCATTTGCCCCACGATCGTCTTGAGGAGGAAGGATCCTTTTCAACACCACATCTCTTCCATGCTACCCACGAGGTCGCATTTCTCGGTTAACAACACGCTTCATTTACAGGGTACAACTGCCCCATGACAAGTAACTGTCAGCCACTTTTCTCAATCAGGCTCAACGTGTCATACCGAGTCCTCATCCACTCGCCCTTTTCTAACTTCTCGTCCGTCCGGACTCTCCACAATGAGATCTAGCCTCCAGCAGGCAATATCACTTCCATCCCATACTAAATGAGGAAGGCGCTGCCCCAGTAGATGCACGTACCGAAGTATGACACTCAGGATACCAACTTCGTACTCAGCCACCGTCGTTGGTGCATTCCAAATGTTATCGGGGAAGCACTAGCTCACTCACTTTAAACTCCCCATCAGACATCAGAATCCGTTCGGATTCAGGGTCAGGCCTCTCCTCCGGGAACGGTCACTCTCAATCTTTTGATTTGAGTACCTCGAGATGTCCTCATCAGGGAACTCAGACTTCCTTGGTTGATAATCACCAATGGGTTGCCGGGCGAGATGATCATACAGTACACTCCCCTTGATTGCTTTCTGAGCGGTGTACTGAATATTGTATCCAATCAACATCATTTGCCCTCTCGCAACCTGTTCGGTCATGCTGACTTCTCAAACCTATACTTGATCAGATCCATCTTGGAAATTCACGAAGTGGTATGAACCAGCATATACTGTCTCAGTCGGCGAGCAGCCTATGCCAAAGTACAGCGAGTTTTATCGAGCAGTGAATGTATTGTTTCACAGTCGATAAACCCTTTGCTAAGGTAAATTGCATGCTCTTTTCGACCAGACTCGTCATGCTGACTTAGTACGCACCTCATAGACCCCTCGAGGGCTGCCAAGTACCAGATTAACAATTGTTTCTTCCATTGAAGGTATCGGAATCAGAGGTTCCTGCCACTTATTTTTCTTTCCGATGCCCCTTGGCAATCATTATTCTACCTGACCGTTTGATATCTTTCTTTTTTGTTTGTTTTTGGTTCAGGCGTTTCTTACACTTCTTTTTTTTTTAGCAGGATCGAGCTCGATTCCTCTTATCCGCTCACAATAAACCTCGGCAGCTTACCGGACAGCACTCCACAAGTGCACTCACTCGAACTCATCAGTATGAGTTATCTCAACCCGTCAAACAACTTGATCAAGTCCATCGGATGCCCTTCCCTGCTTGGGACTTTGCCATCATGTCATCAGCATGGCACGTGATACCACGGTGAATCATATCATGAAACAAAGTCGCTCCGATGCGTGGCACTGGTGTGCCGCTCCTCTAGAGGACAGTCTTCTCTCCATTGTAGCTTGTGTATAATGACATTGGTACCCAACCCCGGCGTATCCTGATACGACCAGGCGAAGGTGTCCACATGCTCCTACCATTCTGCCCTCAACTCGCCTCTGAAGCAGCCTCAATTTTCACTTTCTGATCTCGGCGGTGTCTGGAGTATCAATCTTGAATCGCTCCTCGTGCGGTTGAATCACCCTCTCCTCTTGTCTTAACAACCTAGCTCCAACAGATCACGATCTTCTTCGCCTTTTTCTTCGGCATGATAGAGCGGATTGTCGAAGTCATACAAAGGTGTAACCGAATTGTTATCAATGAGATCAGGAAGATAACCACTTCTGAGGTTGGAACAAAACGAATCAAAAGGAAAAACGAAAAACATTGCCATTTTTATTTTTTTTAAACTGCAAAAAAATGAAAAACAGGGAACACCGCTTTTAATCACAAAAACATCCATTTATTACTGATGCAAAATGTTGCAAAATGAAACACATGAGGTGGCCCCTACAATGGACCAGTACGTTTCGGGCAAAACGTATGGCTTTCATGCAAACAACATTAAAACACAGAAATACTACACTTCCGGATGAGTGACAGTGATGCTCTTGGAGGCCTTCCAATCGCCTGGTACGCACGACTTTATCCACAGCTCGAGCTCGCGGTCGCGGTCGATCTCTTCACTCACTGAACAAGCATGATCAGAATCCAACATTCCTGCGCTGACAAAGATGTACGGTGGACGACGTCCTCTGTTTGGTCTAGACGACTCTTGATCTGGATAACCAATCCCGAACATGTCTGCCTTTACCACTATGTCAATGATTCTACCCCAACCTCGGGCCTCTTTGTTCTTCACCACCTCTAGAGCTTGTTTATAAGAAGAAATGGATAACTTCTTCTTCTCAGCAGCAAAGGCATTCTCCACCTTGACGGTTTCGATTACTTGACTGGGTGTTTCAACTTTCTCACTGTCCATTTCCACTTCTGTCATCTTCTGGGTCGTATCTCTTATCAACGCACACCCCTCTGTGGCAACGGCCGCACAACAATTATCACTAACAGGGAAAACTCCATCCTGCACCCGAGGTTTTGGGACCACAGCCATTGGAACCTTTAGCTGATCTTCCTCAGTCACCCCCATTCCTCTCTTGTCCTTTTTCACCATCTTCATCTTTACAGGACTCTTCCTGGGTACAGGGTTGACATCCCCCTCCATGATCTGTGCCAAACTGATGATCTTGGAGTCCACCATGTCCTGGACAACATGCTTGAAAGCCCTACAACCCTCAACACTGTGCCCGGGTGCCTCAGTATGGAACTCGCACCTGGCATTCTCATCATAGTGTGCAGGCCTCTTCTGTTGTGCTATGGGAATCAAAATCCTTGGCCGGACTAACCTCAAATCCCTCAGTCTCCTGAACAAAAGGGTGTAGGTCACAGGTGGCTCCTCAAACTGACGATCCTCCTTTTTCTTCTTCACCTGGCTCCTAACTCTCTGCGCCTTCTGTTGAGGTGGTGGTTGTTGCTGTGGTACAAGTGGATTACCCACAGGAGCGGTTACAGCGGCAGCATAAGGATGATAACGATCCTTACTGCGCTCTTTCTTTGCTGGCACACCATCTGATTCGACCTTCTTAAGCTGACTATCACCAGAGGATTTCTGTACCACAGATGACGGAGCATCCCCCTGAACTTTCTCCTCTGTCATCCAGCTTTCAATCCTATCCAACCTCTCAGCAATCGCCTTCTGCCCCAAGGCGAGCCCCTGCACGGCTTTGAACAACTCCCCTATCATCTCTTTCAACTCGAAGATATCGGCGTTGGGAGGATCCATTAGTCTGAGCTACTTGAACGGAAGAGTTATGCGCACCAATTAGTCACTGACACCTACAAAACAGCAAAAATGTTAGTATGACTCACGCATGCAATGTCTATCCATACCAGGAAAATTTTGTCCTTTGATTCCGGTTTCATCGAGACAGATAAAATTTTATCAACAACATTCTGACATCTGGATGTCTCTCAACCTGAGTCTCAATTAAAAAATAATGGACCCTGAGTATGGACAGACATGAGTTGAATGCAGATGAATGCAAAATGATATGATGCAAATGCATGAATGCAGGTTACTGTGCCACCAAGTCATCTGTAGACCCATTAAGTCTCTGAACCAGTCACAGTTATCTGAAGGACTAGGTCACCATAAATCCAACTTGGGGAGTTCCGAAATAAACGGAACTGGAGATTACATCACTATCATCACAGGAACATCCACTGAACGGATGACAGTCAGGTCCTCTGAACAAGTACTCTCAAATTCAACCCGGGGATCCGAAATAAACGGAACCCGCTGAGAAACCACGCACAGAACTCCGGCGTCCCAGAAATAAGTGTCCATAATTCACAGTCACCATCAGTACCAAGAGTCACCAACAAGTCACCAATAAGTCAGCAACTGTACCTGTAATGATCATTCCCTCCCCGCTCACGGGTGTCATCTAGGTCAAGGTAAGGTCGAGAGAAACGCAGCATAAATAACCTTTCGCAGAATATCATCATATACACACCCGAAGTATGTAACGATAATATCCCACCAGGGTCTGAACTGCTTGTGATATCAATGTTCCGCTAAGTGGCGTAATACCACCCGCTTCCCATGAATCACTCTATTCCTAGGTTCCTAGATTTCACTCATAGCCTGGGTATTGGGCCTTTTACCTCAAGTGACTCCCACCCCAACAGAGAGACACAGCACAGCCAGCAGATGAATATGAATAAATGCAAACATTAATGCACACAATAGATGCAAACAATAAATGCACATATATACAATGAATGCCATAAATAACAGCACAAAGCAATCAAAACCCTATCCTAGAGAGCGCTAGGAGAGACTCGCTTAAGGAAGATGGACCAGCACAGGTCAACTTCTCTAATTCTCCCCAGCATAGTCGCCAGCTGTCGCATTACGCGAAAAACCGGCGGGAAAACAAGAACAACAAAGCCGCCACCGTGCGTTATTTATCCCAAAAGAGGGAAAGGAAACGCTCAGAGTAAACCTGGAAAAAAGCATGGTCTCGCGACCAAAGAGAATGGGATCGGGAGTCGATTATGCGGAGGGAAGGTATTAGCACCCCTACGCATCCGTCGTACTCGACGGGATCCACGCACAATAGGAAGGAAATGGTTGCTAAAACACTGCTCAAATAAACATCTATACAGGCTGAAGGAGACACAAGAAAACAAACAAGACTGACTCGGCAGGACATCGCGTCCTGGGCCTACTTAGTCTATCAGGCATGGACATCAGAGTCAAAGTAGTTCAGACAGGGGAAACGACACATGCTCGCTAGGATGTCGCATCCTATGCATACGTATCTCCTTTGGACGAAGGAGAATCAGAGCATTCGTAGCTCGGCTGACACACGCTAAATCAAACAAAACAACACACAGGTAAACGTGGAGCCCGAATGCCAATCACTGGACTTATATCAGCATCCGAACCAAACACACACAAAGAGTGGGGAGACACAAAGGTTAAAAAGAAAAGAAAAGGCGCCCGGAGAGATCGGCTCAATCTCCTGCCTACGTACCTCATCTGGTGTGAGGATCAGGGCGACGTAGTTCCCCTACGGAGGGACACAGGACCAGCCTAACCAGATAACAGAGGGATACACAACTAGGGAGACTACGACTCGAGCCTAGATGTTATCATGCAATATCGTCCCTAAGTTAAGGTTTCTAGCTAACTTGCACAGGAAGCAAGCCTATCCTAAACATGACTTGCACAGGAAGCAAGCCAAACCAAACCTAACTTGCACAGGAAGCAAGCTAAAGCAAACACACAAGCACAAGTAGCACACACTATATGCAAGCAATGGGCTCAAACAAGGTTAGGTTTTAGTCGAGGGGTCATATCAACCTCAATAAACAAACCACTGGAACTGAGTAGTGTTAGCTCTTAACCTTGCCATTGAGGGGCTAAGGTGAAGCAGATGAGAGGATATGAGGGGTGTGCCTCATTGCTCTTATCCCTGGTCAGGGAGAGCTTAAGACAAGAATGTGTGGGTTCAGAAAGTGGGAACCCTTCTACACATTTGATACTGACTCGACTGTACAATGGTACAAGATCTTGGGTTTGTATCTGCAATGCATCAACACAGTGGTGTGAGCAAAGCAGATGACACACAGAATAGCAGGGGATGGATTGCACATCCCTTGTGTCTACCAATGCCTCTTCACTTAGGAGGTCTTTGAACATATACAAGGACAAATGTAAACAGTCACAAACATCGCCTCTTAAGGAGGACTTCAGACAGTTGCCTGGCCAAGTAACAGGCCAGGTCTTCCAGACTACATGAAGATAAGAAGTTATACCTCAATGCAAATTGCTATTAAGCAAAGCAAAGCAAAGTTCTCAAAGAACTATAAGCAACTAAAGGTACCTGAAACCAGTCAGACAACATCAGTATACAATTCAAAATTAAATCAAAATGAGATAGAGATCAACAGTCAACACAATCAGTTAAATGTGCAATGCACAAGGCTCAAAGCATGTGAGCCAAGCAACCTACAAAATAAACAAGTTAGTCATGATAATCAAATAAGCTCATTCAATTTGTATTGATCTCTTTGAAGCATTTGTTGCTTAACCTGAAACAACAAACTTAGACATGAGCAACATGACCACTAGGACAAGCCTAGGGTCAAAAAGAGATAAGAAAGTCAAAACAGCAAGTGACAAGTGTCCAAAAACAAGTTCAAACAATCAAGAAACAAACTCAATTGGTTTCATGTTCATATCAACCATCCTCATCATTTCATAAGCAATTTAGGTCAAAGCATGGCATATGGAAGCTCAAAGAAGTCAACAGAATGATTTAGGTCAAATTCAATCTCAAACATCTCAATAAATTCTCAAATAATTCATGATCAAACATCATTCACAACATGATAGGCATACCAAAATTCAACTCATTTGGATCAAGGGAAGTAGGTCAATGAAAATCAGAAAGGTAAGGCAAGTTCAAACATGCTCAAAGAAGTCAACCAAACATGCACCAACTTCAATAAATCATAAATCAGTGACAACATATGAGAAATGAATGGGACTAAAACCATGATAAACCTTAAGATGTCTACTAATCACATGTCAAATTTCATGTCCATCCAATAATGTATGAGAATTTCACAAATCATATGGCATCATGTATCATAAAAGTCAACATTTTGGTCAAACAGGGGAGAAATTATCAATCAAATAGAAAATGCATTCCAAAATTCCAGAAAAATTAACACACATTCTCAACATCCATAAGCATGTTCATGCAAAAAATCAGACCATTTTGAGTTCATTAGACAAGGTAATTAAAATCATGAAGTTGGACATCAATGGTGTGACACAAATTGTCACACCCCTATTCAGAAAATCATAACTCACAAACCAGCAATGATAAATTCACAAACTCTACACCAAAATCACCATGAATGTGTCTAGTTTAAGCACAAACAATTTGGGAAGCATTGGATAATGTATCAACATTTCACAATTGATTTGGCAACACATACATAAAATGGATACATATGACAAACCCTAGCACAATTAAAAATCCATTCATGCAAAAAATCTGGAAAAATCATGATAAAAAACTAGAGATCAAGATGAACATTTTGCAAAAAATCCCATGAATTTTGGATAAGAGATGATCAACTTATGAATTTTTCAAGATGCCATACCAAAATGAAATAAAAATTGAAATGATAATGATTTAAATAAAATAATTAAATGGCCGGTGGCAAACTTGTAATAAAGCGTTCATGTTAATGAAACGCTGCGTATCAAAAAGAAGCGTGTCACGTGATGATTGGTCATGGTTGTAAGACCCCAATTTTTGCCCTAAGATCCCTCATGGCTCATATCATATCATATCATTGCCTCAAGGATCATTGTGCACCTTTGTTTGCCTCCTAGTGGGTGGGTATCTTGTGAGTGTGGTTCTTGATCACCAAGCATGTGTTGCATTTGTATGTCATTGCTTTTCATATGTTTACTGACCAAAAGTACAAAAATATTGTCATCTAACCATGTTACTTGCAGCTGAAGCAATCATCAGTTAAAGCAGTCAAAATCAGCCATTGAGCTAGATGGTGACCATTCTTGAAGAATTTGGGCACCATGATCATCCATGAGAGTTCATATAACTTGTGATATCATTTGGAATCAAGATCTCAATTGAAAGAGGCTTGAAATTCATCAAATAATATATCTCATATGAGTATTCTATCCACGTTCTGACGGTAATGGATAATATATCTCATACGAGTATTCTATCCACGTTTTCGGTAGATCACCTATTATATACTTCGGTATCCCTGGTGTTTCTTACCATGCGAGTGTATTGTCTATGGTCTGCCGGTAATAGATAATATATCTCATATGAGTATTCTATCCATGTTCTGACGGTAATGGATATTATATCTCATGCACTCTTTGGGTTTGTGTCCCCAGTGGAGTAAGATTCGTTTTCCTGTTGCGGATTCGAATGTCCATCCTGTAAGTCGATCTGCTTTTTCAAGCCCTCCTTTCGGATGAAGAGTGTTTTGGCATATATACCAATTCACATCTTTGGTTAGTCACCTATTATATACTCTGGTATCTCTGGTGTCTCCTCCTTTTCGAGTATATTATTCACGGCCTGCCGGTAATGAATAATATGTCTCATACACTATTGGGTCAATCTGTTGATTGTTTTCTCCGCAGAGTGAGATTCGTATTCCTTGTGGAATTGAATATCCATCCTATAAACAAGTCTGTTTTTCTAGCTTTCTTCAGGATGTTGAGTGTTTTGGCATATATACCAATTCACGTTTCGGTCGGTCACCTATTATATACCTCGGTATCCCTGGTGTTCCTTCCTTTTTGCTCCCTATTATGACCTTGGTCCCCTGTGGAGTCAGATTTTCCTGAGTTTATGTACCTTTTTCAGGTCTTTCTCAGATGTTTGGATTGATTGATATCTATCACCCTTATACCGGTCTTAGATATTCATTCTTCCTGAGTTTGTTGCCCTTATACCGGTAACATTTCACCCTTGGGTTTCCCCTGGAAAGTCTTTTCTAGATTTCCCCAGCGGAGTTGTATTGCTGTTTGTGTTGCTGTATTGGCGTTTTCCCCAATACATGAATTTTGAGTCAGCTTGAGTCTTTCCAATAGGAAATATTTTCCTTTGGAGTTGCCTCTCCCCAGTGTGAGTCCTTTCACTTCCCCAGTAAGGTCTCCAGTCTGATTTCTGTTATCCCCTAATCAGAGTCGTGTCTTGCACACGCTAGGTCAGTTTTGTTTTCCCCAAATCGAAGTCGTGTCTTGCTCACACATTCTTTTTCTTTATTATCCCCAATAAGAATCCCCATGAGAGTCTTGTTAGAGTCTCTGTTCCTGGTGAGTGTATTACTCCGATGGATCGTCTTTTCTTCTGTGTGAATCATTATCCTCACAGAGTTTGTGTCTCTTAGCACGCATACATCTGCATCATGAGGTCTCTTAGGGACCAAAATTTGTCTCATTACTGTTATTTAAGCCCATTCTACCGCGTCGAGATGAAGATTTCTAAACTTCACTTCTCCGGGTAGAATGACCTTAAATAGGGGCATCTGTAAGACCCCAATTTTTGCCCTAAGATCCCTCATGGCTCATATCATATCATATCATTGCCTCAAGGATCATTATGCACCTTTGTTTGCCTCCTAGTGGGTGGGTATCTTGTGAGTGTGGTTCTTGATCACCAAGCATGTGTTGCATTTGTATGTCATTGCTTTTCATATGTTTACTGACCAAAAGTACAAAAATATTGTCATCTAACCATGTTACTTGCAGCTGAAGCAATCATCAGTTAAAGCAGTCAAAATCAGCCATTGAGCTAGATGGTGACCATTCTTGAAGAATTTGGGCACCATGATCATCCATGAGAGTTCATATAACTTGTGATATCATTTGGAATCAAGATCTCAATTGAAAGAGGCTTGAAATTCATCAGAACATGGCCCAGTCCACCAAAACCCCAAAAAAGTCAACTGTGGTCAACTGTGCATTTAATCAGGATTTGAAAGGTGTGAGATGGTTTGGAAAGTCTCATTCATGTCTATATGAGCCTCATTTGGCATTTCAAAGATCAAGGTTGAAGGATTTGAAGTCAGACAAAAAGTTTCCCAAAATGGAAATGACCTGTAATTCTCACCTGCCCAAAATGGAAAGTTTGCTCCTCAAAATTACATCATGATAAAAGCTTCAAATGAAATTTTGTCCAACATGAAAGTTTAAGATCTTGTTCTTTCCTTTCCAAAAAGTCCAAGAACACTCATTTCCCATTTATGGTTGGCAAGTTATGATCAAATCATTTTCAGAAAATGCCTAAATTTAAAGTGGCATAACTTTCACATGGAATGGCCAAATTGGATGGTTCTTCTTTGAGCAAACCCCATTTGACATGTACTTTCATAATCCATCATCACATTTTTCCAAAAAACCTTCACATAAAAAGGTCATTTTTTAAGTGAACCAATTAAAATGCAAGGGCAAAATGGTCCAAAACTCAAATTACATGGAATATTGACATGGGACCAATTCCAATAGCTTCCAAATGAGATTTATGGTTTGTTCAAATTGAAAAATCACTGTTACATTGGTTCTAGTCATCCAAGGGCAAAAAGGCCAAATTGTACAAAGAAGCTTCATTTGCTAATCATCAAAAAATTGACTAATCATGATTAAGGGTGGATTAACACAATGGTATATAAGCTTAATTATAACTGAATTGCAAGGGGGAATAATCACAATTTTGAGATCAAAGCAAAAAATTCTAGAATTCTCTCAATTTTCTCCACTTTTCACACAAACTTTTTTTTGATCAATTCATCAGGAATCCATCAATCTTTGTGCAATTTTTTGTTGTATTCATCATTTGCAGGTATTTGTGGAGTTCTGTTCGTGGTAATTGAAGCAAGAACCGTGCAAATTCCAACTGTTGCAACCTTGAAGCTTCAATGGCGGTTTGATATTTCTTCTTCTTCAATCACTGTTGAGCTGAACAATCACTTGTATTCACCTTCTACATCACCAATCACGATCCGTTTTCAAGAATCAAGGCCAATAACACGAGAATTTCACGGCTGCGCTTCAAGAAGGTGATTTTTCGAAACCTTCAATTCTTGAAATCAAGATATGGCTTAGATAGTTCGTGGAATGTAGGTTAATTTGATGTTTGAATCGCGTGATTCCGTTGAGTATGGAGCTAGATATGTTGATCTGAATATTTGTGTGTGAAACTTCTTTCGATTAGATCTTTTTGTACGTTAATCTTTAGACGATTTCGTGGACATATTCATAACCTACGTTGAGAGACGAAGAGATTGGTATAAGGCTTGCACGATTTGGTGAAGAAATGCTCGTGACGGAAGCTGGAGATGATGAACATATGAACATACGGTGAAGACGAAGAAATTCTGGGCATTTCCGCTGTTTGATCCTCTTCATTCGCGTGGCCTTTTCGAAATGTGTTTGCCGCCAGGAGCCGGCCAATGAAACGCTGCCAGCACATTAATGATGCCACTGTGCGTTTTGGCCTTGGCTAGGTTTATTACGGAAATGCCATTCGTGGATTAATTAAACCATATTCACATTAAATAATTATTTCACATAATTAACAAATCTTTAAAAATTCACATAAAATCCAATTTTAGTCCAAATTATTTGGGACTTTTTTTGATAGACTCCAGTTTTTGTCTACTTTTTTTTAGGCATAGTAGTGTAAGTTGTGCCTGGTAGAATTTTGGAATGGTATATTGATCTTTATCATGTGTGCTATTTTCATGTGTTTTACCATTTTAATCACCAAGTAATCATGCTAGCTCCAAATTAATTGAAAATTCATATGATGATTCTTGACACATTCCTGGAATTTTTGGTGTATCATTTGTGATTTTTGGACCTCTGGATTGATAGATATGATTAATTCTTTTTTAGTGTGACAATATGTGTCACACTATGCTATGCTGAGTTCATGAATTATTTTTCCATGCTTCCCCTAGGCCTATGGCTCTGATTTTTTGCATGAGATGACTTTTGTATGTTAGGTTTCACCATGATTTTTTGTGGATTTAATTGATCCATTTTCTAATTGATTTGGATTTTTGATTGCTGTTTAGCAATTTTGGATGGTTTCTTGAGTAGCAAACTTACATGTATTGCTAAATGCTCATCCCTTATCCCATGAATATGAAATTTGGTGGAGTGCTTCCTAATATGTATAGCTTTAATTTGGCTTTGGTCCCACCCATTTCTAATGTGATATCACTGTTTTACAATTGATTGAAGTTGGTACTCATTTGGAGACTTGATTTGATTGTGTTTTTGCATGCCTTAACATGTTGATTTAATTCCCATAGTTCCTTTTATCCAAATGGCATGAAAATTGATATGTAGCTCATTTAATGTCTTCTATTTAGGATATAAGTTTTGTGGGATTTATTGAGCTGTTTTGATATTTTTTTGATTGAAATCATTCTGGTTGTTCATATGTGGTTCAACTTTGCTCACTTTGTATTAAATTGTGCATAAAATGAAATTAGTGCATAGTTTGGATATGAGACCAATTGGGATCTCTTCTTATTTGAATTATCTTGACTTTGATCATGATCCACTTGCTGTTTTACATTTTTCCATCTTTTGGACCCTAGGCTTGTCCTAGTGGTCTTGTTACTCATGTTTGAGTTTGACTTTGACTTTTCAGGTTAAGAAGCTAATGCCTTAAGGAGGTTGATTCATAATTGAATTGTTTCATTTGACTATTGTGAACTAACTTGTTTGTGTTGTAGGGTGCTTGGTTTACATGGACTTGGTGCTATGCACATTATTGTATGATTGTGATTGACTATTGGTTTATTACCTTGTCTGTTTTGTTTATGTTGGGATGCTGATTATATTTGATTGATTTCAGGTACCCTTAGTTGCTCAGTTCTCTTAAGAACTTGCTTTGCTTTGCTTAATAGCAATTTGCATTGAGGTAGACTCTCTTGTCTTCATGTAGTCTGGAAGACCTGGCTTGTTACTTAGCCAGGCAACTGTCTGAAGTCCTCCTTAAGAGGCGATGTTTGTGATTGTTTATGTTTGTCCCAAGCAGGAAAAGTCCTTTAAATAAGGCAATTGGTGGATACAAGAGATATGTAGCCTATCTCCCACTATTCTGTGAGTCTTCTCCTTGCTCCCATTACATGGTTGTAGCATTGAGATCCTAACCCAAGATCTACCGAGTCTAATTTGTGGAGAGAGTTCCATCTTTCTGAACTCCCACACCTTCTGATATTCAATACTCTCTCTGACCAGAGATAAGAGTGATGAGGCACACCCCTCATATCCTTTCATCTGCTTCACCTTAGCCCCTCAATGGCAAGGTTAAGAGCAACTTGAACCCTATTACAGTTGGCTTTAATGCCTCACCCTTTTGCTTGAGCCTCATTGAATGGTTATAGTGTGTGCTACTTGAACTTGTTTGATTGATTATTTGATTCATTTGAACATGATTGCTTACTTGCCATTGTGCATTCATCATTATTGATTGTTAATTCTTGTATGATCATTATTGCATATCCTTGTGATCTATGTTTGTTTGCCCATTGAGGACAATTGTAAGTCCATGTTAATTGGCTTTTGTTCCCATGATATGGAAGGATAGAGTGTAAGACCTCATTGGTCACTCATATCTTCTTTGCTCTTGTTTGTTGTGTGAGAGGATGCAATTGTAAGTCCCTGTGATGTGGCATTTGTATTCCTATGACCATACTTTGGAGGTTGGTTTAAGTCCAGATAGATTGGCATCTGACTTCCAAGTTTTGTTTTACTTTAGGAGGTTGGTGTAAATCCATTTATTGGTATCCGACATCCGCTTTTGCTTTTGTGAGATCGGTATAAGACCATTGATGGCATCCGGTATCATTGTTTTACTTTAGGAGGTTGGTGTAAACCCAGTTATTGGTATCCGACATCCGCTTTTGCTTTTGTGAGATTGGTATAAGACCATTGATGGCATCCGGTATCACCTTGCTTTTATTTTGATTACTCGCCTTGTTGCCTCATTCCAAAGGACACACTTGAATCATCTTCTATATGATTTCAAGAGGTGAACCTCTAGGAAGTTTTACACTCCACCATCCATACCTTTTTATTTCAAATCCTTTTCACATTGTTGACTTGTCAAACTTGTATATACATGTTGTGCAAACATTCTCACTTCTTTCCAAATTAGAAACTTGGACCTTAAGTCCATGATTTTCCAAACTTCATTTTTGTAAATACTTCATTTTGAATTGACTTTAATCATACTTTGACCTTTTTGTAAATAATCCAAATAACTTCACCCATTCAAATGATTTTGTGGCTTTGTCCATGTCTGTTAAGTTTTCATACATTAGCTATAGGTTTGATTTACCCTAGTTGGTTGATATTAATCTCACCTATTTGTCCTTAGTTGATTGAATTGTAAGTCTTCCTTGCTTATTATAGGGTCAACCCCTCACTAGCAAGTGGAAGCTTTTCTCACATGGTGGACTTGTTGTTTCATAAGGTTGAGTTTTCTCCCGTGGGTAACGTAAGACCTTAGTGCTCTTGTTTTAAAATTGAATCCACTAACTTTTGGAAGTTTTTAGCCGAACTACGGCATTTTGATCCTTACCTTTGATGGAAGGTACGTAGGCAACGAGTTCATCCGTTCGAACACAAAAATAATTAACTTGTACATTCTTTTCTCATCATCCCACTCATGTTTGCACAATATGTCAAAACAAATAAACATTTTTTATACAACAAATGTGAAAAGGGCTCCCTAGGAGTACCTAGGACGTGATGGGTGCCTAACACCTTCCCATTGCGTAATTTACCCCTTATCCAGATTCTCTGATCTTTTCATTGGTTTTCTACGTGTAAAACTTCTTAGGTTTTTGTTCGCTTTTTAACCAGTCCTTAGGATAAATAAAAGTGCGGTGGCGACTCGATTCATTGTATGCTTTGCTTATGATTTAATCAATAAATCATATAGCGACGAATACACCGCTACAATGGCCAATGGAATAGTGTTTCCCATGCAAAGAACAGACTCAAATGGCCAAACGCGCTTTTCTGGAAAATGCATTAGGGTTTCTGGGCAGCTACAGTGCGTATTCAACATGATGAAGAACAAATTTCCCAGAAATGGGAATCGAGCACAGTAATCAACTCGTCTAACTTCGTACAAGCACAATCCAACCTTATTTTTCATCAATTCAGGCTACACAGTATGAATCATGCAAAAACAAATTTGACAACACAACTTAAGTTTCATGTTTCTCTCTCAATACCTAGCCATTTTTCACGATTTAAAGCTCAGCATATTCATGGTAAGAAGATCTTCAAGATACACTACATGATTTCAAGAATGGTTAAGTTTGAGTTTCTTACCAGATTTGAAGAACTGTGATGACTTGGAGTTGTTTGGTTGCGTTTAGTTGAAACAGATGCCTCTTGATACTTTAGATGATGAATGGACAAGTATGGAGTGCTCAGATGCCTTGCTTCTAGCTTCAATCAAAATCTGCCATGGATGAACTCTTAATGCAACAGTGCGGTTCCAGCTTACAGTGGTTGTTTGATGCTCACAAAAGCTTCCAAAAGGATGGAGTATGATGAAACAATCAACCAAGGCTTGTGCTCTTTGAAGATTTTCAGAAAAAGTTTCAAATGAGCAAAATGAGAGCTTGAGAGAAATTGATATTTTGATCTGGTTTTTTGTGTTGTGGCTAGGGCTTTTCAGCAGAAAAATGTCCATATATAGTCTGTTTAGTGTTTGTTAAGCATGGTTAATGAAGTGTAATCAGAATTTGCATAATGGAGTGTTTTTTGCTAATTTGTGGATTTCCACTCATGTTACATGTCCATGTGCTACAGCTGCGAATTTGGGCCTTGGACAAACTCCAAATGTGATTTTTAGTCAAATTCAAATGGTAGAAATTGTTGGAATTGGTTATTTTGAAAGGTCACTTTTCCACCTCACTTATTTTAATTCATGCTACTTAAAAAATGCCATTTTGATTGGAACATTTTTGGTGAATTGTGATGAAAGATTTGGATAGAGCACATCAAATAGGACTTGTAGCAAAAAACCCCACCCAATTTGGCCAAATGGTTTGGAAGATATGCCACTTTGAAGTTCAAAAATTCTTGAGAATGATTTGATCATAACTTGCCAACCATAAATGGGAATTGAGTGTTCTTGGACTTTTTGGAAAGGCAAGAACAAGATATTCAACTTTCATGTTGGGCAAAAATTCATTTGAAGCTTGTATGATGAAGTAATTTTGAGGAGCAAGACTTTCCATTTTTGGCAAATTCCAATTACAGGTCAACTTTCTATTTTTGGAAATTTCTTGTTTGACTTCAAATTTCTTTAATGTGGATGCTTGACATGTTATATGAGGCTTATATGGACATGAATGAGACCTCTCAAACCAATTCCCACCATCCAATCACTGATTAAATGCACAGTTGACCACAGTTGACCATATTTGACCTCCTAGGGTTTCTGGTGGACCGCACATTGACTGATGACTTCTGAGCATCCAATACTTGACCAAATCACTTCCAAAGGACCCCTAGGTCATGTGAACATGTTGGACCAACCCTAGGGCCTTGCCTCAATGGAAAATGCACTTACTTGCTTGATGGACTGCACTTGGGCAAAGGACAATGCAATGCTATGCAGTGGACTATGTTAATGTTATGACCTAATAATGAAAATGTATGTACAATGATTGGTGCAAATTTGAGGTGCTACACCCGTGAATGCGGGGATACACCTAGCAAAGACCCTTCGGTTAAATCATCATGTCCCTATAAAATAAATCATAGTCCCTCGGATGTTGCCTGCGAATATATGATTTTGCCCCTCGATGACCCTTCGTTGTAGCCTACGGTTAAATAATGATCGTCCCTTCGAATGCTAAGGTATCCTTACAAATGTTGCCTTCAATGACCAAACGATGACCCTACGATGTCCCTTTACATCCAAAGGGATAAGACTACTTACTTCTCAATAGTAAGGACAGTTTTACCCTCATAAGGATAGGAAATGCCCATAAAGACCTTGGGTGGGTATAACTCTTAATTGCTAGCTCACAACCTAAAATATTTTTCATACCTCACACTTTGCAAATACTAGAAAATCACCACTTGGTATACATTCGTACTAGAATCGTTACCAAGTTAAATTTTTCTAAACCGCTTTCAAAATTTAAACGAGATAAACACTTTGTATACATTCGTACGAGAATCGTTACAAAGTTAAGCTCTCTTTTCAAAACATTTTTTAAGCAATTCACAAACACTTTTTTCAGACAAACATAAGTGATCAAGCAATTAAGAGCCCATGGATAACCATGGATACAAAGGGTGCTAACACCTTCCCTTTGTATAATGTACCTCCCGAACCCAAAATCTAATTAAGGTCTTTCCTGTTCTTTTCCACCTTTCCTTATTGGATAAAAGAAAAGTCGGTGGCGACTCTTGCTATCCGCGACAATTGCTTTCCAAAGCAAAAACACACAAAGTCAGTTCACCGTATGACAGAACTGGCGACTCTGCTGGGGACCCTTAAAAAGAGAGGTTACCTTAAAAACAAGATCACTTATTCAATTTGTCTGATTTACTTTTAAGGGATTGCTTAGGTATTTTACGCTTGAGTGAAAGATCCTACACCCGGATCTAGTGCACCTTAGGTAAGTAGCAACAGATCATCGCGACTATCCGGCGTATACTGGAATGGTCAAAATGATGACTACGGTTAATGTGACACTTTGGATGTCCTGATGTTCCTCATGTTTACTTGAGGAAAAATTTGGCTTCCGCGTGGTGTCATCAAAGCATTAACCAGACCTTTAGAACCCTAATTGACTCATCCTAGCCATTAGAAAGTAGTGAGATAACTGACTTCGGTTCCGACTGAGGTTGGTTGAGACTCGATACTACACTCTTTGAGATTGGAATTTAGGGAAGCTTCGGTCAACCACTTGGTGTTGCACTGAGGTGGACTTAAAGGAAGGTCAATGATTTGAGATCCTTCTAGAACCCGGTTACTATTCTAGGACAGGTTGAACCAACCAAACTTCAGTGGGGAGGGTACTTACCTATGGAACTCATGCAAGCCTTAAAACCGAGGAAGGATTGTTGTGTGACTTGTTTGTATTTGTTACTTACTTAACATCATAACATCATAACATCATGACATTGTACTAACCATTTCAAGGACTTAGGGATTTAACGTTGCTCTATTTTGTAAGGCTATGACTCCCAGGAAGACCATCCGGATCAATTTTGTAGCAATCTTTCCTCAACTCAAGGATTTAGTGTCCGAACTTCCCGATCAGGCTCAGTTCATCAAGAAACATGGTCATCTCCTCAATTTGGTTACCACTGATTTCAAAGAAGATATGATGAGAGTTCTATTCCAGTTCTTCGATCCTAAACATCATTG
This sequence comes from Lathyrus oleraceus, assembly GCF_024323335.1. Classification (NCBI taxonomy): domain Eukaryota; kingdom Viridiplantae; phylum Streptophyta; class Magnoliopsida; order Fabales; family Fabaceae; genus Lathyrus; species Lathyrus oleraceus. The sequence goes on from NC_066583.1 coordinate 249,181,420, forward strand.
CTTCACCTTCCCAGATTATCAATTGGTACCCACATTAGAAGAATTTTCCAGGCTGCTTGGGATACCTATTCTTGATCAAACACCTTTCAGTGGGTTAGAAAAGATTCCGAAGTCTGAAGAAGTTGTCGCAGCTTTACACATGACAAAGTCAGACATTGAAACCAATTGGGTAACGAGAAGTGGAATTAAGGGTTTACTTGCCAAATTGCTGATAAATAAGGCCCGAGAATTCCTAAAAGTTATGAATGTCCATGCTTTCGAAGATGTTCTAGCATTACTAATCTATGGTTTGGTGCTATTTCCTAACCCGGATCAATTCATAGATATGAATGCTATTAAGATATTTCTCACTCATAACCCTGTGCCTACCTTGCTTGGAGACATTTTGCATTCCCTTCACACCCGTACTATGAAAAGGCAAGGGACTCGCATGTGCTGCATACCTTTATTATCTAGGTGGTTTATTTCGTACCTTCCTCAATCAATCTTGAAGAATGAGCGAAATCTGAAATGGTCTCAAAGGATAATGTCACTCTCCCATTCAGACATCCGTTGGTGTCCCAATCTTAGAGAAAATGTTATCCTCATCGACCGTTGTGGAGAATTCTCTAATGTACCACTCATGGGGATAAGAGGAGGTATTATTTATAATCCTGCTTTAGCCCTACGTCAGTTTGGTTGTGCTCGAAGAGATGGTCCACATGAAATGATTATCCAAGGCACGGTGTTTGACTATGACAACGATTCTCAAAGTCTCCTTCAAAGGTTTGTACGAGCTTGGGGCATGGTAAAAAGAAGTACTTTAGGACAGAAAAACTCTATTCCTATGGAACCTTATCTCAGATGGGTACGCGCCAGAGCTCGTGAACTTGTCATGCCATATCTTGCAGTCGGACCGCGGATTGTTGAACCAGAAGTTGAAGGAGGTACTCCTCAGATCATTCCTTATCCAGATATGCCTACCTATGTGGAAGAATTAAAGAGATCCTGGATCCAGTTGAGAGAGGAAAGGGATACTTTTGAGACTCAGTTCGTTGCAGAAAGGAAGAAAGTATTAGAGCTCACCAGCCAGCTTAATGAGGAACGAAGACTCAATACATATCTTCGCCCAAAAAGAAGCCGTCCCTGGGAGATTTGAGCTTTCATTTATTTCCTTTTGTAATGAACATTGATTAAAGAAATTATTAATAAAAGTTTCCCTCTTTTTGGTGGTTTACGCAAAGTTAAATTCCAAAAGTCCTTGAAAACATTTCATACATTGCATAGCATGACATAACATTGCATAACAGGTATTCTAAAGGATCTATGTTCTCATGGTCTTCCTATTGCAAACAGAAAAATGGCCCTCGAATAAACTGTCAAAGATCTCCAAGCTCAGAATGCTCAATTCCAGGAGATGATGCTGAGCTTATCCAAGGGGCAGGAAGAACTGAAGGCTCTCTTGCTCGAGAAGAAGAAAGACAAGAAACCTGTGAGTTACATTAACCTGGGAAGAAGGCTTAAAGGACAGGCTGCAGGAGTCAAGATTAGACTTTCGAAGGATCAAGAAGAGGAGACAGAAAATGATTCGGAAGATGAGAATGCTGATCCTCTCAACCAGGAGGACGACGAGGAAGATTATGAAGATGAACAGTACTCTCCAAAAGAGGATAAGTATAAGTTGCTGGAAGAACGTATGCTAGCTATGGAGGGTCAAAAGGCGCCCGGTCTGGATTTCGAAAGCTTGGGACTGGTCTCTGATGTGGTCATTCCTCGCAAATTCAAGATCCCCACTTTCACTAAGTATGATGGTGCGTCTTGTCCTCAGATGCATCTGAGAGCTTATGTGAGAAAGATTCAGCCGTATACCACTGATAGGAAACTATGGATCCATTTCTTCCAGGAGAGCCTGTCTGGCACGCAGTTGGAGTGGTATTATCAGCTCGAGAGCTCTAACATCCGCACCTGGATTGATTTAGCGACAGCTTTCTATAAGCACTACCAGTACAATTCTGAATTGGCGCCTACTCGGCTACAGTTGCAGAATATGACTATGGGATCTAAAGAAAGCTTCAAAGAATATGCTCAAAAATGGAGAGATTTGGCTGGCAGAGTCAAACCCCCTATGACTGATCGGGAATTAGTGGACATGTTCATGGGTACACTGACTGGTCCATTCTACAGCCATCTACTGGGAAGTTCTTCATCAGGTTTCACTGACCTTATATTGACGGGTGAACGTGTTGAAAGTGGTATTCGAAGTGGAAAGATACAGGCAGCTACCTCCGCAAGCACCAGAAAGACCCATCAGGGAAAGAATGAATCAAATGCTGTGTACGGTGAAAGGAGTCATAACAAGAAAAATCGTGACCATGCCGTTGGAGCAGTTACGATTGCAACACCGCCATCTCAAAACTTCCAGCACAGGCAAGACAGGCCAAGAAGGCAGTTTACCAAAATCAATATGACTTTAGCGCAAGCACTGCAGGGTATGCTAAAGGCCAATTTAATTACTCTCAGAGATCCTCCTACGAATCCCAACACTACTTTTTCTCGTTATAATCCCAATGCCAGGTGTGCATATCACTCCGATAGCCCCGGACATGATACAAACGATTGTTGGTCGTTGAAGAATAAGATTCAGGATATGATCGACGCTGGTGAAATTGAATTTGATCCTCCAGGGACTCCTAATGTCATCACTGCACCTATGCCTAACCATGACAAGACTGTTAATGTTGTGGATGACAATTCTCACATTTCTAATGTAGCTGATTTAACATCTCCTCTCCTGATCATCAAGAAGAATTTATTGCAAGCTGGTTTATTTCCAGGTTGTGCTGAAAATTGTGATCGTTGTGTACTCCGACCCAACGAGTGCTTGAAGTTGAGGAATGGTATTCAACGGCTGATGGATGATCGCACAATTCTCTTCGAAAAGGTTCCTAAGGTGGAAAACCCTACTGAAGAAATATATGTGATTGCTAGGTCCAAAGTTCCAGTGAAGATTACCGCTACTAGAGTGCCTGTGAAGATTACGGCTGAGCCCAAGGTAGCTCCCCTAATCATTACTGCACCTGGCCCAGTACCGTATTCCTCCAGCAAAGCCATTCCGTGGAATTATGGAGGTGATGTTTACATCCATGGCGTAAAGCAAGTTGGTAATGCTGCTAATCCTAATGACATTGTTGGGACTAGTAAAGTTACTCGAAGTGGAAGGATCTTCTCTCTAGAAATCTCACCTCCCGCCCCTGAAACTCGAGGAAAGGAACCAGTGATCAACCCTTCTCAGTCAAAGACACCGGTCGAAGTTACTACCGAAGATGTTGCCAAACAAGAAATGGAAGAAATGCTGAAATCATCTGCAAGAGTGATTTTGATGTGGTAGAACAGCTGGGGCATACTCCGTCTAAGATCTCGATGTTATCCTTGTTATTATCTTCTGAATCTCATGCCAAAGCGTTGATAAAATTCTTGAAGACTGCTCATGTACCTCAGGAGACCTCCGTCGATCAGTTCGAAAACTATGTTGCTAACCTGACTGTTGACAATGGCTTAGGCTTTTCCGATGCTGATCTGACACCAGCAGGAAAGAATCACAATAAAGCTCTGCATATCTCCATTGAGTGTAAAGGGATCACCTTGTCTCATGTGTTGATCGATAATGGCTCTTTTTTGAATGTACTACCGAAAGCCGTGCTCGATAAACTTGACTGTAAAAGCATTGAACTGAAGCCTAGTGACATTGTGGTGCGTGCTTACGATGGTGCGAAGAGTGTTGTCCATGGTGAAGTGGTTCTCCCTATCAAGATAGGACCTCAAGTCTTCAACACTATCTTTCACGTAATGAACATTCGTCCTGCTTATTCTTGCTTGCTGGGACGCCCTTGGATTCATGGGGCAAGTGCTGTAGCCTCGTCTCTCCATCAAAAGCTGAGGTATCCAATAGAGGGCAAGATTGTCACTATGTGTGGAGAAGAAGAATATATTGTCAGTAGTGTGTAGGCCTTCAGATACGTCGAGATGGATGGTGAATTCTTTGAGACTCCTTCTCAGTCATTTGAAGTAGTTCCTCCGACCAATCCTGTCCTTAAGCCAACTCCCCTTGTGCCCAAGGTTATTCGTGCTCCTCCTGCCATGATTTCTCTGAAAGATGCTCAAGTCGTGGTTGAAAACGGTGGTCGTACTGGTTGGGGTCAACTGATCAACGTACCATACAAGTCTGACAAGTCTGGTCAGGGATTTAACTCTGAAAAGATGGTCAAAGATCAAATTAATGTTGTAGAAGATGCTGATAGCGATTGCGATCTGGATAGCTGGATTTTCCCAACAATTGGTGACGGACTCAATAATTGGAAGGCTGAAGACACTATCCCAATTTCCTTTAGTCAGGAGTAATTGTTATTGTCTGTTTTAGTGTTGCAATTTTTTAAATTTTACAATTGAACTTCTTAAAGCATTGTGTCTATACCCGGGGCACAATAGCTAATTTGTTAAGGGTTTTGTCATTTTCATAAGCATATTCACATTCAATAAATCAATGGACTTTTTGCATTCAAATATCGCGCTCTTTATCTTTCTTGTCATCTTTTAAAAAAGCTATGTTTTCTTACACACACTCACGTAACAAATTGCAGATCCATACCCACTCTGGATCCTGTTGATAATAGTTCTACTACTGTTCATTATGACTTTGAAAATCCGATCTACCAAACCAAGGATGGAAGTGAGGAAGATTGTGAAGTACCTGGAGAACTTGCCAGACTGGTACTGCAAGAAGAGAAGACTATACAGCCGCATGAAGAGTCAATCGAAATGGTAAACTTGGGTACTGAAGTGGACAAGAAAGAAGTCAAAATAGGAGCAGGCTTGGGAGACAGTGTCAAGGAAAGATTGATTCAGATGTTACATGACTATATGGAGATTTTTGCTTGGTCGTATGAAGACATGCCAGGACTGGATACTGATATAGTAGTGCATCGTTTGCCAATGAAGGAAGATTGTCATCCTGTTAAGCAAAAGGTTCATCGCATGCGTCCTGAGATGTCCGAGAAATTCAAAGCCGAAGTTATAAAACAGTTCAATGTCGGTTTTCTAGCTGTTACTTCTTATCCTCAATGGGTTGCTAATGTGGTACCGGTACCGAAGAAGGATGGTAAGGTGCGAATGTGCGTCGATTACAGAGATCTGAATAAAGCGAGTCCCAAAGATGACTTTCCACTCCCGCACATTGATGTTCTGGTAGACAATACCGCTCAACACAAAGTATTCTCCTTCATGGATGGATTCTAGGGTTATAATCAGATTAAGATGGCACCTGAAGACATGGAGAAAACTACATTCGTGACGCAATGGGGCATTTTCTGTTACAAAGTAATGCCATTCGGTTTAAAGAATGTCGGGGCAACGTACCAGCGTGCTATGGTGGTTTTATTCCATGATATGATTCATCATGAAATAGAAGTATATGTGGATGACATGATAGCCAGATCTCATACTGAAGAAGAACATCTCGACCATTTGTACAAATTGTTTGAGAGGTTGAAGAAATACAAGCTGAGATTGAACCCGAACAAATGCACCTTTGGAGTAAGATCCGGTAAACTCTTGGGATTTATTGTCAGCGGTAAAGGAATTGAGGTTGACCCGGCTAAGGTGAGAGCTATTCAAGAAATGCCAGTTCCCCGTACAGATAAAGAAGTCAGAGGTTTCTTGGGACGTTTGAATTACATTGCCCGGTTTATCTCCCATTTGACCGCTACCTGCAAACCCATCTTCAAGTTGCTGAGGAAAAATCAAGAGATGATATGGAATGATGAATGTCAAGAAGCTTTTGACAAAATCAAGAAGTACCTCCAAGAACCTCCAATTCTGATGCCACCAGCTGAAGGAAGACCTCTAATCATGTATTTGACCGTGTTAGAAAATTCAATGGGGTGTGTGTTGGGGCAACATGACGAGTCTGGTCGAAAAGAGCATGCCATATACTACCTTAGCAAAAAGTTTACCAACTGTGAAACAAGATACTCATTGCTCGAGAAAACTTGCTGTGCTTTGGCCTGGGCTGCTCGCCGACTGAGACAGTATATGTTGAGTCACACCACTTTATTGATTTCTAAGATGGATCCTATCAGATATATATTCGAGAAACCTGCCCTCTCCGGAAGAATAGCAAGATGGCAGATGATTTTAACAGAGTATGATATCCAGTATACTACCCAAAAAGCAATCAAAGGAAGCGTGTTAGCCGATCATCTGGCTCATCAAGCGGTTGATGATTACCAATCTATGAATTTTGAGTTCCCAGATGAGGATGTCATGCTTGTTACCGATTACGAAGAACCTGGACCCGATGAAGGACCCGAACTGGGATCCCGATGGACTATGGTTTTTGATGGCTCTTCTAATGCATTGGGCAATGGTGTTGGGGTTGTAATTATTTCTCCCAAGGGTTGCCATACTCCTTTCACCGCTAGACTATGTTTTGATTGTACCAATAATATGGCCGAGTACGAAGCATGTATTTTGGGACTCAGAGCTGCTATAAACCTAAGAATCAAGTTTTTGAGAGTGTACGGAGACTCAGCATTAGTAATCAGTCAGATCAAAGGAGAATGGGACACTAAACATCCGAATCTCATCCCTTATCGAGAGCGGGTGTTGACATTAATCCCATACTTTGAAAAGATTACGTTCGAACATATTCCACGAGAAGAGAATCAGTTGGCAGACGCCTTGGCCACCATGTCATCTATGTTCAGAGTCAGATGGGACAATGAAGTTCCCATGATCACCATTGAACGAATAGATGAACCAGCATATTGTTATGAACTTAACGCTGCTGAAGTAGAAGAGAAACCTTGGTTCCACGAAGTAAAAAGATATTTAGAAGCTCAGGAATACCCTGAAGGGGCGTCCATCAATGACAGAAAATTTCTGAGGAAGTTTTCCGCTAAATTCCTTTTGAGTAATGGATTATTATACAAACGTAATCATGACTCGACTTTGCTTCGATGTGTGGATAAAAAGGAAGCAGAAAAGATTATGGGAGACATGCATGACGGTATTTTTGGGACTCATTCTAGTGGACATACAATGGCCAAGAAGATTCTGAGATCAGGGTATTATTGGTCTACCATGGAAGCTGATTGCCACCATCACTCCAGAACTTGTCACAAGTGCCAGATCTATGCGGATAAAATACATGTGCCTCCTACCCCATTAAACGTGTTGACAGCCCCTTGGCCCTTTGCAATGTGGGGCATTGATATGATTGGAGAGATTAAACCTACTGCTTCCAACGGACATCGTTTCATCCTCGTAGCTATTGATTACTTTACAAAGTGGATAGAGGCAGCCTCATTTGCTTCTGTCACCAAGAATGTGGTGGCACGGTTCATCAAGAATAGTCTTATTTGTCGATATGGCGTCCCTGAAAGAGTTATCACTGATAATGGTACCAATTTGAACAACAAGCTGATTACTGAACTCTGCACGCAGTTCAAAATAAAACACCATAACTCTTCTCCGTACCGGCCAAAGATGAACGGCGCCGTGGAGGCTGCTAATAAGAATATTAAGAAGATTATACAAAAGATGACAGTGACGTACAAAGACTGGCATGAAACGTTACCATTTGCTCTTCATGGTTATCGCACTTCAGTACGAACTTCGACAGGGGCAACTCCCTTCTCTTTAGTCTACGGAATGGAATCCGTCTTACCTGTGGAAGTTCAGATTCCCTCGCTAAGAATCATGAAAGAGGCAGGTTTAGACGAGAATGAATGGATTCAGACTCGACTGGATCAGATAAATTTGATTGATGAAAAGAGACTCGCGGCTGTTTGTCATGGGCAGATATATCAGAAGCGCATGACCCAGGCATTCAACAAAAAGGTCAGGAGACGGGTGTATCAAATCGGCGAATTGGTGATCAAGCGTATCATGCTACCACAAAGTGACCCCAGGGGCAAATGGACTCCCACATACGAATGGCCATTTGTAGTTAAGAAGGTATTCTCTGGTGGAGCCATGATACTTGCTACGATGGATGGCGAAGACTTCCCACATCCCGTGAACGCAGACATAGTCAAAAAATACTACGCATAAAAGAGACCCGCTAGGTCGACGTACCTAGGCAAAAGTAAGGGCATCCCGGCGAACCAAAAGGGTTCGGGCAAAAATTAGGGATAAATATATAAAAATGTACACCCGGCAAGTCGAAAACCTGAAAAGGCGGCTTGGGCAAAAAAGGGTATCCTGGTGGACTGAAAACCTGAAAAGGCGGTCCAGGCAAAAATTAGGGATTAAAGCGTATGACTATGTCCCGTTCTCAGTCAGCTTCACCCAAGCCAAAGGGACTGAACAAGCCAATCACTTCTATCCGACAGTAGGAGATGATATGTTTGAAGATATAATGACGGTAGCGGAATTAAAATCAATAGGACTTTTTCTTCATAGCTTTTTCTTTGTTTTCTCGACAATTTCCTCTTACTAGGATTTCTGTCTCTTCGTACTCAAATTGCCTGTTTATAGGCCCTCTTTCAAAATCAATACAATTTTGTTCCCAAAAAGATACTTTTGTTTTACTTTCTCTGTTTTGTTTGCGTAAACGTCCATTTATTTAATTTGAATTAATATATGCATTTGAATATGATCAATGTTTACCAAAAATACATGCATAAAATAGAAATAGCGATTACTAAAGACTTCAGGATCGAGGAGAAGGTCTAACCATGCTTTCCAATGAATCCGTTGCTAATTCTATTCCCCAGCAAAGCCAGTTATTCCCTATAAGCAATTGGCATTACTAGACAAATTGGTCATCTCTTCCGTCCCCAGCCGGGCTTCTGTTAAATATTTCTACCATCAGACAGAAATCAAGTATCCCTAGATGAGAAAGGGTCATCAATACAAGTATCTCCAACCAGAAGATGGGGGCTTATTTTCCCCAGGGAGTCGCCAGAAAAAACTTTTCAGACGCATAATTCATTCATTACATCATTTCACAACATGCGCATGCATACATTGTTCGCATTTATTTTCATAAGCATAAAACATCTCATGCATCATGACATGGCATGGAGCTAACTTTATTTTTCAGTTAATTATCCTCCTGATACAGTCAAAACAAAGGTCCATCCAGACGGACATCTTTATCAATTACATTCAAGATTCAACTACATCTCTCAGATACAATCCATATGAGCATTCACTCTGGCAAGCGCTCTGATATCCGCCCAATGGTGGCATCATTAAGCCCACCCCAGATATTCATTGCAAATACAACATATACAAATACTATCAGATATAGCCTGGCGTACGGTTCACTCTGATTCAGCTCAACATATGACTCCTTCAACTCAGATGCAATCTAACGTACGATCCATCCTGACATTCTGCAACTCCAATACGGTCTAGCGTACGACCCATTTGGATCCTCAAATCCTCAGATACTGCCTAGCGTACGGTACATTCCAGGGTGTAGTCTAGCGTACGACTACTTTCTTCTTCAGATACAGCCTAACGTACGGCTCATTCTGCAACTCAGATACGATCTAACGTACGATCCATTCTGACCTTCAAATCCTCAGATACTGCCTAGCGTACGGTACATTCCGGGATGTACTCTAGCGTACGACTACTTTCTTCTTCAGATACAGCCTAACGTACTGTTCATTCTGCAACTCCAATACGGTCTAATGTACGACCCCTTTGGATCTTCAACTCAGATACGATCTAGCGTACGATCCATTCTGATCTTTCATCCCCAGCGAAGTCATCCGCCTAATGAACAACTCACTCTGCTATTCAGATACGGTCTAGCGTATGATCCATTCTGATCCCTTATCCCCAGCAACGTATAACACACTCTGACTCCCCGGCGAAGTCGACAGCCTAATGGATGACTCACTATATGGTCTAGCGTATGACCCGGTATGACACCCATGTCTTCAGATATCATCTAATGTAGGACGCACTCTGAAGCTCTCATCATCAAACTTCCTGGATGGCATCTTTAAGCCCATCTTCATCAAGACAAACTGTTGATTAACAAGTGAAAATTTTGGGGCATTCTAAGTGTTCAATAATCTTCCACCTCCAGACCACGAATGGCATACATACCATCCTAATTCTCTCGATTCAAGAAAATTGAACAGGGGCAGCTGTCATACCCCAAAATTTACCCGTTAATCTTTCAAGACATTCTTCAAGGCACTCCAACTCATTGTTCAAGGCACTGATCTTAAAAGAACAAAGACCCAGCTCACAGGTGGCCATATCCAGAAAATGGCTCAAACTGGCATGCTCTCTAGGCGAGCAACTCCTTCGCCTAGCGAACCCTTCGCTATGCCACTCGCCTAGCGAAGCTTGCGAATACCAGAAAATTCTGGGCTTCATTCTGAGCCCATTAGGTCACAACAAACCATTATAAATACCAACATTTCAGTCAGACAGAGGAAGACAGAAGGGGACGAACCGGAACCCTAGCAATCAAACCTTGGAGGCTAACCAAGAGAATTCAGAGCGCCCTAACGGAAACCCTGAAGGCAACTCATCTGCACAAAGTTTACCTCCGCCCAACTCAATCCGATACTAAAAGTGACCTGCCAATTCAACGTTGCAATTCAATTGCAAACAGGTTTGCGCATCACTACTGTTTTATGCTTCCAATCTGTAATCTCTCAATACATAATGCATCATGATTGAATTTCTGGATATGTAATTAGAGTTTGCATGTGAGTTTAAATGTGCCTGAATATCCTGAATGTTTGACCATGTTATTTCTGTAATTGAATGCCATAGGGCGTGCAGCATGCTGAGATCGTACTGTTCTGAAATTCAAAACCCGTAGCCGCTCGCTAGCACATCGTTAAGCGAGCATGTAGCGAGTATTCGCTAAGCCTTCGCTAGGCGAGGCAGAGGCGAACGTGACAGTCGCTAATATTTTGGCTGTTTTGTTCTATGCTCATCTGATCTGTTCTATTTTAATCATGCGTTATTTTGCCTGACATTCCTACTGCTATATTTCTTTTGCGGTGTAATCCTTGATTGCACCCCCATTTGGTATTCTGACCTGTTTGCTGAATATTGCAAGGACTCACATACTCCCGAAGAGGGTAGCTTGCTAGGTATCCCACTTTATTTGTGGGATACCCTTGTGGAGATTCATCCTATTTACTTAATTGATTTTAATGTGGAGATTCATCCTATTTACTTAATTGATTTTAATGTGGAGATTCATCCTAATTACTTAATCAATATGGACCTAATTACCTAATTGATTACAACTACTTAATTGATTGTAAAATATTGCCTTTGAATATGTGATCTTGGACCTCTCTTTGTTGCCTTACGATATTACGGTATTATGGTCATGTCCCGCGAATGCGGGGATACACCTAGCAAAGACCCTTCGGTTAAATCATCATGTCCCTATAAAATAAATCATAGTCCCTCGGATGTTGCCTGCGAATATATGATTTTGCCCCTCGATGACCCTTCGTTGTAGCCTACGGTTAAATGATGATCGTCCCTTCGAATGCTAAGGTATCCTTACAAATGTTGCCTTCAATGACCAAACGATGACCCTACGATGTCCCTTTACATCCAAAGGGATAAGACTACTTACTTCTCAATAGTAAGGACAGTTTTACCCTCATAAGGATAGGAAATGCCCATAAAGACCTTGGGTGGGTATAACTCTTAATTGCTAGCTCACAACCTAAAATATTTTTCATACCTCACACTTTGCAAATACTAGAAAATCACCACTTGGTATACATTCGTACTAGAATCGTTACCAAGTTAAATTTTTCTAAACCGCTTTCAAAATTTAAACGAGATAAACACTTTGTATACATTCGTACGAGAATCGTTACAAAGTTAAGCTCTCTTTTCAAAACATTTTTTAAGCAATTCACAAACACTTTTTTCAGACAAACATAAGTGATCAAGCAATTAAGAGCCCATGGATAACCATGGATACAAAGGGTGCTAACACCTTCCCTTTGTATAATGTACCTCCCGAACCCAAAATCTAATTAAGGTCTTTCCTGTTCTTTTCCACCTTTCCTTATTGGATAAAAGAAAAGTCGGTGGCGACTCTTGCTATCCGCGACATTTGCTTTCCAAAGTAAAAACACACAAAGTCAGTTCACCGTATGACATCCACATTAAAATCAATTAGGTATAATTAAGATGAATCTCCACATGGGTATCCCACAAATAAAGTGGAATACCTAACAAGCTACCTTCTCCGGGAGCATGTGAGCCCTTACAAAACTCAGCAAATAGGTCAGAATACCAAATCAGGGTGCAATCGAGAATTGCACCAAACAAAAGGAACACAGCGGTAGAACAGAATATAACAGAATAGAAAAATCATAGAATAAAACAGATCCGATAAACATAGAACAGAACAGAAAAATCAGCGACTGTCACGTTCGCTGCTGCCTCGCCTAGCGAAGGCTTAGCGAACGCTCGCTACATGCTCGCTTAGCGATGGGCTAGCGAGCGGCTGCGGGTTTTGGTTTTGATAACAGTACAATTTCAGCAAGCTACACACCCTATGGCATTCAATTACAGAAATAACATGGTCAAACATTCAGGATATTCAGGCATACTTAAACTCACATGCAAAATCTAATTACATGTCCAAAAATTCAATCATGATGCATTATGTATTTAGAGATTACAGATTGGAAGCATAAAACAGTAGTGATGCGCAAACCTATTTGCAATTGAATTGTAACGTTGAATTGGCAGATCACTTTTGGTATCAGATTGAGTTGGGCGGAGGTAACCTTTGTGCAGATGAATTGCCTTCAGGGTTTCCTTTAGAGTTGCTCTGAATTCTCTTGGTTAACCTCCAAGGTTTGATTGCTAGGGTTCCGATTCGTCTCCTTCTGTTGTCCCCCTTTCTGACTGAAATGTTGGTATTTATAATGGTTTGTTGTGACCTAATGGGCTCAGAATGAAGCCCAAAATTTTCTGGTATTCGCAAGCTTCGCTAGGCGAGTGACGTAGCGAAGGGTTCGCTAGGCGAAGGAGTTGCTCGCCTAGCGAGCATGCCAGTTTGGGCCATTTTCTGGATTTGGCCATCTGTGAGCTGGGTCTTGGTTCCTTTAAGGTCAATGCCTTGGAAAATAAGTTGGGGTGCCTTAAAACTGTCTTGCAAAATTAACGGGTAAATTTTGGGGTATGACAGATGGGTTAGAAACATGAGCCTGGTTTGCGATCTCCACTGGTTCCTCCTTGGTGGCATCGATTCGGAAAGACTCACACTTACCATTGAAATGCCTTTTGGCTTCAAAAAGATTGAAGGCTACCTCTTCATCTTGCACCCTCACTTTCATTAGTCCATCATCAATATCAATCATCATTCGGGCCGTTTTCATGAATGGTCTTCCAAGAATTATAGGAACCTCACGATCTTCATCCATGTCTACTATCATAAAATCTACCAGAAACAAGAATTTGTCCACCTTCACTAACATGTCTTGAGCAACTCCATAAGGTGAAGTGGTAGACTTGTCAGCTAGTTGTAAAGTCATCCTTGTAGATTTGATCTCAACATTTCCCAATCTTTTGACAATGGATAGGGGAATTAAATTGATGCTAGATCCCAAGTCAATTAAGCCATTACCAATATAGGTATCTCCAATGGTTACCGGTAAAACGACTTGGCCCGGATCAGATTCCTTTCTTGGGAGGGTCTTTTGAATGATGGCACTACAACGTGCATCAAGCAAGATGGTTTCGTCTTCCACGTGTCTCCTCTTCTTTGTAAGAATGTCCTTCATGAACTTAGCATACCGTGGCATTTGTTCTAATGCATCAGCAAATGGAATGTTGATTTGGAGTTGCTTGAAGATGTCCATGAACCGTGCATAATGTCTAGCATTATCCTTCTTTGATAGTGCGTGCGGATAGGGTAGATGTTGAACTGGAATGACATTCACTACTTTGTCTCTTGTTTTCTTTTCTCTTGGTTTAATTTCCTTCCTCATTTCCGCTTCACACTGCTGTTCTTCCATCAATTGCTGATTCTGCTGTTTTCGCGGCACGAAGGAAGATCGCGGCGCGAACTTAGCAGTTTCTGCCACTTTCTCCTTCCCACAAGCCCCATCCTCATTTTCCAGCACAACATCCATATCATTCTCAACTGTAATTTCCTCACCTTTTTTACTTGCCAACTCTCTACCGCTTCTAGTAAAAATTGCTTTACAATGCTCCTTTGGGTTGGGTTGAGTGTTAGCGGAGAAAGAAGATCCTGCATTTTGTTCCGATAGTTGCTTTGCAAGTTGGCCTACTTGAGTTTCCAGATTTTTAATTGCTGCTTCGTTACTCTTCTGATTTGCCATGGAAGCTTGCATGAATTGTTGAAGAGTATCCTCTAGCTTGGAACTTCCTCCTTGCGACTGCTGTCCTTGAGAATTTGGATGTTGGTAAGGACTTTGCTGCTGAAAATTTTGGTTGTTGAACCTTGATGGTTGATAACCTTGATTGTTCCTTTGATAGCCTTGATTTTGATTGTTCACATAACTCACTTCTTCTAGTGGAGGACAAAAACCAGTAGGATGATCTCCTTGACATAATTCGCAACATGCTACTTGATGTCGTACTTGAGAACCTTGAATTTCCTTCATTTGTTGTGGAAGCTTGGTCATTTGTTGAGTAAGCAACTCCACTTGTTGAGAAAGTAACTTGTTTTGAGCAAGGATGGCATCATTGGTATTTAAAGAACTCCCGGTTTCCGTTGTGAAGGACTACAGTCATGTTGACTTTGACGATCATTGAGTGCCATCCGATCAATAATGACTTTAGCTTCTTCAGCATTCTTTGACATAAGAGAACCACCCGCGGTAGCATCCAAAAGTGTTCTATGAGTTGATTGGAGTCCATTTAGAAAAATATGGATTTGAGTGAGCTCATCAAAACCATGACCCTTGCATTTTCTCAACATTGACTTGAACCTTTCCCAAGCCTCATTTAAAGATTCGTTGCTTCGTTGAGTGAATACCGCAATAGCCGTTTTGGCTTCCATGAATCGGGATTGAGGGAAATATCTTTTTAAGAACTTTTCTTCTAACAAATTCCAATCCGTCATCACTCTTGCTGTTTGATCAAGGTACCACTCTTTTGCCTTTCCCACTAAGGAGTGTGGGAACATCCTCTTGAATAATGTTTCTTCACCCGCTTCGTCTATTCCCGTAGAACCCGCAATCTCATAGAATTTGATGAGATGGGTATACGGATCTTCATGGTCCATTCCGGTGAATGGATTTGCGTAGAGAAGTTGGAGGATTCCGGTCTTCATCTCCGTATTTCTTCCTCCATGGGAAAATTGAGCATTTCTTCTTGGACTATTAGCGGACATTTCGGTACGATTGTCATCCGCCATGTTTCCTTCACAAGCCTCTACAACCACTTCTTCGATTGGAACAAGTGCGAAAGTAGATGCTTCTTCTCTCCGGTTCCTCTCTTCGGCTAGTTTCCTTCTTCTTCGTGTTTTGCTATTGAGCTTCTGAAGTGTTCTTTCAATTTCAGGATCGAATTGAAGTTGCTCCTCGGTTGCTTTTCCTCGCATGCACTAGAATCTACAAAACTAACAAACCAAGTGAAACAAAAGAGGGATAACAATAAAAGTAACAAAACTTAAAACAATGAATTATTGCAATGCTTGTAATATCGAACACCAATCCCCGGCAACGGCGCCAATTTGTTGAAAAGTATAATTTCGGCAAATATTTTTATATCGTATCCACAGAGATTGGTTGATATTACCGCCGTTCTATAATCCAAATGTTGTAAGTTTAGAAAGTAACAAGGTTGTTTTGGTTGGAAAGTTATCTTGTGAGTAAATGTCACTAAAATCAATAAAATGGTTTTAATCAATTATAAAAGCTTGGCAAGATTGGAGTTCACTATTTCAAATGCTTATGATTCCTTATGATAAATAAATAGATTCAAGATTATTGATGATGTTCAAGTATCCTCTCAAAGTCATTTATGTCTAAATGATATTGTGATAATCACTATATTGATCCTTATACGATCTCTCCACCTAACTATCAATATAACAATCTTTAATGCTTAATACCAAAGAAGAGTAATGAATAAATCTATCTCTACAACTTATTCACTACTTGAAAATCTGTTTTATGTCAAGACTCAAATAATCTCTCTCGACAACTACTCAAATCTGGTTTTCAACTTAGGGCAAAAACAGTATTCAATACATCAACAATCTTTATCATATATATAAATCAAATAGAATACATAAACATATGAGAATAGCTACTACCTCCAATCTTGACAAAGGGGAGTTTAGCTCCTCATCATCATTGTTCAAAGCAGAAAGTTAAAGAAGAAAAACTCTGTTTTTCTCTCTTACAAAAAGCTCTCAAGATCAATGTGTGGATGATAATGAATGAATGTGAATAATGTGTTTTTCTCTCCTAAAAGAGTTGACATTTCCTTAATTGATCATTTCCATCCAAAGCAGAAAGGCTATCCCAAGGTAGACACCAAAATGGCAAAACCAGCTGGCCTTCAAAACAGCACTTTTGACCCAAAAATCAGTTTGCTGGATTCACAGGGTTCGCGGGGCGAACTGATGCTGCCTCAGTTTCCTTGCTTTGCAAGCTTCATCCAAAATCTTCCAAATTATGATGCTGCAATCCAAAAGCTTTCTCATCCAAAAATTCTACAAAACTAATAGAAATGTGAAATAACTAT
This sequence comes from Lathyrus oleraceus, assembly GCF_024323335.1. NCBI lineage: Eukaryota > Viridiplantae > Streptophyta > Magnoliopsida > Fabales > Fabaceae > Lathyrus > Lathyrus oleraceus. Next base: position 249,198,142 of record NC_066583.1, read on the forward strand.
TCAAAACAAAATAAATTAAACGTAATTGCATTTATACGAATTAATAAGAATAAAAAGTGTGTAATGACATCAAAACTTGGTAAAAGGGACCAATAAAATGATATAAAAGTAGTACTAATTGGCCCCTAACAGAAAGCCATACGTTTTGCCCGAAACGTAATGGTTCATTGTAAGGGCCACCTCATGTTTCATTTTGCAATTTTTTGCATCATAAATGAAAGGATGTTTTTCAATTAAAAGCGGTGTTCCCTGTTTTTCATTTATTTTTACAGTTTAAAAAAACAAAAATAAAAATGGCAATGTTTTCATGTTTCTTTTTCAATTTGTCTCGCTCCGGTTCTAAAGCAATGCATGAATCAACATTCATGCAGATGCGATTTCTCGCCGGATCTCATTGATAACAATCCTGTTACACCCTCATATGACTTCGACAATCCGATCTATCATGCCGAAGACGAAGGCGAAGAAGATTGTGAATTGCCGGAGGAGTTAGCCAGGTTGTTAAAGCAAGAGGAGAAGGTGATTCAGCCGCACGAGGAGCAGGTTGAAGTTGTGAATCTGGGTACCGAAGAGGTCAGAAGAGAAGTGAAAATCGGGGCCGCTTTGGAGGAAAGTGTTAAGAGCAGAATGGTGGCATTGTTGAAAGAGTATGTCGACATCTTTGCCTGGTCTTATCAAGATATGCCAGGGTTGGATACCGATATCGTTGTGCACAAGCTACCATTGAGAGCAGATTGTCCTCTAGTGAAGCAGAAGTTGCGCAGAACTCGACCTGAGATGGCCATGAAAATTAAAGAGGAAGTGCAGAAGCAGTGGGATGCTGGTTGCCTTGCTGTCACTAATTATCCACCTTGGGTCGCAAATATAGTGCCAGTCCCGAAGAAAGATGGGAACGTGAGAATGTGTGTGGACTACCGGGATCTGAACAGAGCTAGCCCAAAAGATGATTTCCCATTACCTCACATAGATGTGTTGGTAGATAATACAGCTCAATTCTCGGTGTTTTCCTTCATGGATGGCTTTTCTGGCTATAATCAAATCAAAATATCGCCAGATGATATGGAGAAAACAACGTTCATCACACCGTGTGGCACTTTTTATCATAAGGTGATGCCATTCGGTCTCAAGAATGTCGGTGCTACTTATCAGAGGGCCATGGTGACTTTGTTTCATGATATGATTCATCATGAAATCGAATGCTATGTTGATGACATGATAGCAAAGTCCTAGACTAAAGAGGGGCATTTGGTAGATCTGGCCAAGTTGTTTGATCGGCTGAGACAGTTCAGACTGAGGTTGAATCCGAATAAGTGCACTTTCGGAGTGCGGTCCGGTAAATTGCTGGGGTTCATTGTAAGTGAAAAAGGAATCGAGGTTGATCATGATAAATTAAAAGCAATAAGAGAAATGTCTGAACCGAGAACAGAGAAAGAGGTTCGTGGTTTCTTAGGTAGACTGAACTACATTTCGCGGTTCATATCTCATCTAACAGCCACGTGCGAACCAATATTCAAATTGTTGAGAAAAGATCAAACGGTCAGGTGGAATAATGATTGCCAAGCGGCATTTGAAAAGATAAAAGAGTATTTGCAGGAGCCTCCGATTTTGATGCCTCCTGTGGAGGGACGACCGTTAATCCTGTACTTGACGGTCCTCGAGGGGTCTATGGGGTGTGTATTGGGGCAGCATGACGAGTCTGGTCGAAAAGAGCATGCCATATACTACCTTAGCAAAAAGTTTACCGACTGTGAAACAAGATATTCACTGCTCGAGAAAACTTGTTGTGCTTTGGTCTGGGCTGCTCGCCGACTGAGACAGTATATGCTGGTTCATACCACTTTATTGATTTCCAAGATGGATCCAATCAAGTACATTTTTGAGAAGCCAGCATTGACCGGACGGGTTGCGAGATGGCAAATGATTTTGACCAAATATGATATACAGTATACCTCTCAGAAAGCAATCAAGGGGAGTGTATTGTCTGATTACCTCGCTCAGCAACCTATTGAGGATTATCAACCGATGAAGTTTGAGTTCCCTGATGAGTACATCATGTTTCTCAAATCGAAAGATTGTGAGGAACCAATCCCGGAGGAGGGGCCTGACCCTGAATCCGAATGGATTCTGATGTTTGATGGGGCCGTTAACGTGAATGGTAGTGGTGTTGGTGCTGTGTTGGTTACGCCGAAAGGGTCCCACATTCCTTTTGCTACCCGGCTAACATTTGAGTGCACCAACAACGTGGCTGAATACGAAGCTTGTATCTTGAGGATTGAAGAGGCGATTGATTTGAGGATCAAGAACCTTGTTATATATGGAGATTCGGCTTTGGTTGTGAATCAGGTTAACGGAAAATGGTATACGCATCAGTCTCATTTAGTTCCTTACCGGGATTATACGAGGAGATTGTTGACGTTTTTCACCAAAGTGGTATTGCATCATGTGCCCAGAGAAGAGAATCCGTTGGCAGATGCTTTGGCTACTCTGGCTGCCTTGATCAAGGTGCAGTGGTGAAATCAGTTCCCCAGTGTTGAGGTGGGACGTCTGGATAGACCGGCTTATGCGTTTGCTGTTGGTACAGCGCCTGATGATGAGAAGTCGTGGTATTACGATATCAAGCGCTATCTAGAGACCCAAGAGTATCCTGAGGGAGCATCCAAGAAGGACCGGAAGACTCTGAGGAGGTTGGCCATGGTGTTCTACCTGAATAAGGATGGGGTTTTGTACAAGAGAAATTTTGATTGGGTCTTGCTCATATGTGTTGATGATAAAAAAGCAAGCCAATTGATGAAAGAAGTTCACGAAGGGTCGTTCGGTACCCATGCCAGTGGGAATGCGATGGTAAAGAAGCTGCTGAGGGCAGGTTATTATTGGATGACAATGGAGGCCCAATGTTTCAATTTCGTGCGGAAGTGTCATAAATGCCATATCTATGCTGATAAGGTGCACGTGCCTCCAAATTCGTTGAGCTTGATGTTGTCTCCGTGACCGTTTGCTATGTGGGGCATTGATATGATTGGGAAGATTGAGCCTACGGCTTCAAACGGACATCGGTTCATATTAGTGGCTATCGATTACTTCACCAAGTGGGTGGAAGCAGCCTCTTATACGAACGTGACGAAGCAGGTCGTTGCCAGATTTATCAAGAGAAACATCATTTACAGATATGGGGTTCCCGAGAGAATCATTACTGATAATGGTTCTAATTTGAACAACAAGATGATGGCAGAACTGTGCCGGGAATTCAAGATTGAGCATCACAAATCTTCTCCTTATCGTCCGAAGATGAATGGGGCGGTTGAGGCAGCCAATAAAAATATAAAGAAGATTGTGCAGAAGATGGTTGTGACCTACAAAGATTGGCATGAGATGTTGCCATTTACATTTCATGGGTATCGAACCTCGGTGCGCACATCTACTGGGGCAACGCCTTTCTCGCTTGTGTATGGAATGGAAGCCGTGCTACCGGTTGAGGTTCAAATTCCCTCTTTGAGAGTCCTGATGGACGTGAAATTGCAAGAGGCTGAATGGGTAAGGACCCGGTACGAAGAGTTGAGCCTGATTGAGGAAAAGAGGTTGGCGGCCATCTGTCATGGGTAGTTGTACCGGCAAAGGATGAAGCGTGCTTTTGACCAAAAGGTACGACCTAGGATATATCACGTGGGTGATATGGTGCTGAAAAGGATCCTTCCTCCTCAAAACGATCGTAGGGGCAATGTCATACCCCAAAATTTGCCCATTGGTGTTACAAAGCATTTTCCAAGACCCTCTGACTTGTTCTGCAAGGCACTGATGCCAAATGGACAAGAGCCCAGCTCACTACAGGCCCAATCCACAGGCGGCCCAAAACAGTTTGCTCGCTAGGCGAGCAGCGGCTTCGCCTAGCGAACATTGCATCATACCACTCGCCCAGCGAAGCATCAGATCCAGCAAAAAAGCCCAGACCTAGTTTGCTCGCTAGGCGAGCAATTCCTTCGCCTAGCGAAGCTTGCGAGAATTTGAATTTTTGGACTTCACTTTAAGCCCATTAGGTCACCATTGCCACTACTATAAATACATGCTCTGCTGCCACGAAAAAAAACACACAGAGACGGACGAAGACGGACGGAAACACGCATCCGGAGTGAGGAACACAGAAACCCTGCTGATCCAAAGAGTTCAGAAGGCGGAAACCCTGAAGGCCGCTTACCCGCTCCGAAGCTACCGCCGCCCAACTCAATCCGGCTCGCCAATTCAAGGTTGCAACTCGATTTGCAAACAGGTTTGCCTCACTATTATCGTTTTAGTTTCTTAATTGGCATATGATATCACTTTAGGATATTAATTTACACATGATTATCACTTGGTATTCTTATTTTGCATGTGGTACCGCATTAGTGTCTTAATTTGCATGTGACATCGTTTTGTACTCTCTTTTGGTATATGGTACCACTTCATGTTCTTAATTAGTGGAGGATATCATAATTGAATTCATAAACATTTTGAAGCTTTGCATGAGAATTTAAATGTGCTTGAACATTGTGAAACTGAACCATATAACTATGTGTTAGAGGCCATAGGCCATGCTGCTGATTGAGGTCATAATTTCAAACCCGTGGCCGCTCTCTAGCTCATCGCTAGGCGAGCCCGTAGCGAGCCTTCGCTGAGCCTTCGCTAGGCGAAGCAGAAGCGAACGGGCCAGGGGCTGCTTTGCCTTTTTATTGCCCATTTTATGTTTACCTAATGATGATTCTGCATTATTTGGCTTAAGTTCCTGGCTGTTATATTTATTTTATGGTGCAATTTCCAATTGTATTTTACCTCGATGCTTTAATCCGTGTGTTCATGGTGTAAAGGCTAGCATACTTCCGAAGAAATAGGTACTCCACTTTACGCATGGGAAGCCTTCATGGAGATGGATTCTAAATTATTTCACTTCAATGTGAAAATTCATATTGGTCGCCTAACCAATTTTAATGTATTGATCTTTAATGTGTTGATTTTAATGTATCGATTTAATGCGATATCACCATAATTACCTAATGAACTTAAAACATGGACTTTAATTAAATGATATCGGACCTCTCTTTATTACCCCACGATTACAATATTACGGTCATGTCCCGCGAATATGGGGATATCTTTAGCAAAGACCCTTCGGTAAAATCATCATAGTCCCTCGGATGTTGCCTTCGAAAATACGATTTTGTCCCTCGATGACCCTTCGGTGTAGCCTACGGTTAAATGATGATAGTCCCTTCGAATGCTAAGGTATCCTCACAACTGTTGCCTTCAATGACCAATCAATGACCCTACGATGACCCTCCTACATCCCCAGGATAAAACTACTTACTTCTCAATAGTAAAGACAGTTTTACCCTCATAAGGATAGGAAATGCCCGGAAAGACCTCGGATAGGTATAACCTTAATTGCTCATTCATAACAAAAATATACTTTTCACCTCACACCTTTCAAACCTCTTTTTTTGGAAAGTCACCACTTAGCATACATCCGTACTAGGATCATTGCCGAGTTATATTTTTCTAAACTACTTTCGAAAAAAACCAAACGAGATAACCACTTTGTATATATTCATGCAAGAATCATTACAAAGTTAAATTCTCATTTTTCAAAACATTTTTCACACATTTCTCAACCACCTTTTTCAAATTATAAAACATAAATGATTGAGCAATTAAGAGCCCATGGATAACCATGGATACAAAGGGTGCTAATACCTTCCCTTTGTATAAAGTACCTCCCGAACCTAAGAATTTAAAATTAAGGTCTTTCCTGTTCTTTTCCACCTTTCCTTATGGGATAAAAGAAAAGTCGGTGGCGACTCTTGCTAACCGCGACATTGCGATTACAAATCCAATAAGGTCCAGTTCACCGTATGACAGAACTGGCGACTCTGCTGGGGACATAAAGAGAGGTCCACCCTAAAAAATCATTTATTGTTTTAATTTGTTCTTTCGTTTTAAGGGATTGTCTGAGTGAAAGATCCTACACCCGGATCTAGTGTACCCTAGGTAAGTAGCAATAGATCATCGCGACTATCCGGCGTATACTGGAATGGTTAAAATGATGGCTACGGTTAATGTGGCACTTTGGTTGTCCTGATGGTCCTCATGTTTACTTGAGGAAAAATTTGGCTTCCGCGTGGTGTCGTCAAAGCATTAACCAGACCTGTAGAACCCTAATTGACTCATCCTAGCCATTAGAAAGTAGTGAGATAACTGGCTTCGGTTCCGACTGAGGTTGGTTGATACTCGATACTACACTCTTTGAGATTGGACTTTAGGGAAGCTTCGGTCAACCACTTGGTGTTGCACTGAAGTGGACTTAAGGAAAGGTCGATGATTTGAGATCCTTCTAGAACCCGGTTACTATTCTAGGACAGGTTGAACCAACTAAACTTCAGTGGGAGGGTACTTACCTGTGGAACTCAGGCAAGCCTTAAAACCTAGGAATGATTGTGGTGTGACATGTCTGTGCTTACATAACATCATAACATCATGACATCATAACATCATAGCATCATCATACTAACCATTTCAAGGACTTAGGAATTTAGCTTTGCTCTGTTAAACAGGTTATGGCTTCCAGGAAGACTATCCGGATCAATCTTGTAGCAATCTCTCCTCAACTCAAGGATTTGGTGTCAGAACTCCCCGATCATGCTCAGTTCAACAAGAAACATGGTCATCTTCTCAACTTAGTTACCACTGGTTTCAAAGAAGATATGATGAGAGTCCTATTCCAGTTCTTCGATCCTAAGCATCATTGCTTCACTTTCCCAGATTATCAGTTGGTACCCACATTGGAAGAGTTTTCCAAGCTGCTTGGGATACCTATCCTCGGTCAAGTACCCTTCAGCGGTTTAGAAAAGATGCCAAAGGCCGAAGAAATTGCCGCCGCTTTACACATGACAAAGTCCGACATTGAAACTAATTGGGTCACAAGAAGTGGAATTAAAGGTTTACTTGCCAAATTTCTGATAAGTAAGGCCCGAGAATTCCTAAAAGTTATGAATGTCCATGCTTTTGAAGATGTTCTAGCATTGCTAATCTATGGTTTGGTGCTATTCCCTAATCCGGACCAGTTCATAGATGTGAATGCTATTAAGGTATTCCTCACTCATAACCCTGTGCCTACCTTGCTTGGAGATGTCTTGCATTCCCTTCACACTCGTACTATGAAGAAGCAAGGGACTCTCATGTGCTGCGTACCTTTGTTGTCTAGGTGGTTTATTTCGCACCTCCCTCAATCAGTCTTGAAGAATGATCAAAATCTGAAATGGTCTCAAAGGATAATGGCACTCTCCCATTCAGACATCCGGTGGTGTTCTAACCTCAGAGAAAATGTTATCATCATCGACCGTTGTGGAGAATTCCCTAATGTACCACTCATGGGGATAAGAGGAGGTATTACTTATAATCCTGCCTTAGCCCTACGTCAGTTTGGGCATGCTCGAAGAGATGGTCCACATGAAATGATTATTCAAGGTATAGTGTTTGACTATGACAATGACTCTCAAGGTCTCCGCCAAAGGTTTGTACGAGCTTGGGGCATGGTGAAAAGAAGCAATTTAGGAAAGAAAAATTCTATTCCTATGGAGCCTTATCTCAGATGGGTACGCGCCAGAGCTCGCGAACTTGTCATGCCATATCTTGCAGTCGGACTATTGATTGTTGAATCAGAGGTCGAAGGAGGTACTTCCCAGACCATTCCTTATCCAGATAGGCCTACTGACGTTGAGGAATTGAAAAGATTCTGGACCCAGTTGAGAGAAGAGAGAGATACTTTCGAAGCTCAGTTCAATGTAGAAAGGAAGAAAGTGTTAGATCTCACCAGTCAGCTTAATGAGGAACGAAGACTCAATGCATATCTTCTCCCGAAAAGAAGTCGCCCCTGGGAGACTTGAGCTCTCATTGTATTTTTACTATTATTCCTTTTGTAATGAACATTGATAAAAAAAAAATAGCAATAAAACATTTCCCTCTTGTTGGGGATTTATGCAGAGTTAAATTCCAAAAGTCCTTGAAAACATTTCATGCATTGCATCGCATAACATAACATTGCATAACAGGTATCCCAAAGGACCATATTCTCACGGTCTGCCTCTTAAACAGAAAAATGGATCTCGAACAAACTGTCAAAGATCTCCAGACTCAGAATGCTCAATTCAAGGAGATGATGCTAAGCTTATCCAAGGGGCAGGAGGAACTGAAGGCTCTTTTGGCCGAAAAGAAGAAGGACAAGAAAGCTGTGAGTTTCATTAACCCGGGAAGAAGGCGTAAAGGACAGGCTACGGGAATCAAATTTGGAATCCCGAACGGTCCAGAAGAGGAGGCGGAGGATGATTCAGAGGAGGAGAATGTCGGTTTCTCTAACCCTGAGGATGATGATGAAGAGTATGAGAATGAGCAGTACTCTCCAAGAGATGACAAATACAAATTGCTGGAAGAACGCATGCTAGCCATGGAGAGTCAGAAGGCGCCTGGTCTAGATTTCGAAAGTTTGGGTCTGGTCTCCGATGTGACCATTCCTCGCAAATTCAAAATCCCCACTTTCACTAAGTACGATGGTGCGTCTTGTCCTCAGATGCATCTAAGGGCTTATGTGAGAAAGATTCAGCCGCATACCACTGACAAGAAACTGTGGATCCATTTCTTCCAAGAAAGTCTGTCTGGCACTCAGTTGGAATGGTATTATCAACTCGAGAGTTCTGACATCCACACCTGGACTGATCTAGCAACAGCTTTCTATAAGCAGTACCAGTACAATTCTGAATTAGCACCTACTCGACTACAGTTGCAGAATATGGCCATGGGATCTAAAGAAAGCTTCAAAGAGTATGCTCAGAAATGGAGAGATTTGGCCGGCAGGGTCAAACCCCCTATGACTGACCGAGAATTAGTAGACTTGTTCATGGGTACCCTGACTGGCCCATTCTACAGCCACCTACTGGGGAGTTCTTCATCAGGTTTCACTGAACTTATACTGACAGGTGAACGGGTGGAGAGCGGCATTCGAAGTGGAAAGCTACAGGTCGCTACTTCTACAAGCAGTAAAAAGTCCTACCATGGGAAGAATGAATCGAATGCTGTGTATGGTCAAAAGAACCATAATAAGAAAATCGGTGACCATGCCATCGGAGCAGTGACGATCGCAGCCCCGCCAGCTCAAAACTTCCAGCAAAGACAAGACAGACCAAGAAGGTAGTTTACCAAGCTCAATATGACTTTAGCACAAGCACTGCAAAGTATGCTAAAGGTAAACCTAATCACTCTCAGAGGTCCTCCTACAAATGTCAACACTGCTTCGCCTCGGTACAATCCCAATGCCAGGTGTGCATATCACTCCGATAGCCCCGGGCATGATACAAATGATTGTTGGCTGTTGAAGAATAAGATTCAGGACATGATCGATGCTGGGGAAATTGAGTTCGAGCCTCCGGAGACTCCTAATGTCATCAATGCACCTATGCCTAATCATGACAAGGCTGTTAATGCTCTCAATGACGATTCTCTCATCACTACTGTAGCGGACTTAACATCTCCTCTCCTGATCATAAAGCGGAATTTATTGCAAGCTGGTTTATTTCCAGGTTGTACTGAAGATTGCAATCTCTGCACACTTTGGCCCGAGGACTGTCTGAAGTTGAGGAATGGTATTCAACAGCTGATGGACGATCGTACAATTCTCTTTGAAAGGGTTTCTAAAACGGAAAACCCTATTGAAGAAATATCTATGATTGCAAGGTCCAAAGTTCCGGTTAAGATTACCGCTCCCAGGGTACCTGTGAAGATCATTGCTGAGCCCAAGGTAGTTCCCCTGATCATTACTGCACCTGGCCCAATACCGTACTCCTCAAGCAAGGCCATTCCGTGGAATTATGGAGGTGAGGTTTATATCCATGGCGTAAAGCAAGTTGGTGATCCTGCTAATCCTAATGACATTGTTGGGACTAGTAAAGTTACTCGAAGCGGAAGGATCTTCTCTCCAAAGATCTCACCTCCGGTTCCCGAAAATCGAGGAAAGGAACCAGTCAACCCTTCTCAGTCAGAGACACCGATCGAAGCTACTACTGAAGACGTTGCCAAACGAGAAATGGAAGAAGTGCTGAAAATCATCCGCAAGAGTGATTTTGATATGGTAGAACAGTTGGGGCATACCCCGTCTAAAATCTCGATGCTATCATTGCTGTTATCTTCTGAATCTCATGCCAATGCGTTGATAAAATTCTTGAAGACTGCTCATGTGCCTCAGGAAACATCCGTCGATCAGTTCGAACATTATGTGGCTCACTTGGCTGTTGACAATGGCCTAGGATTTTCCGACGCTGATCTGACACCAGCGGGAAAGAACCATAATAAGGCCCTGCATATCTCCATTGAGTGTAAAGGGATCACCCTGTCTCATGTGCTGATCGATAATGGCTCTTCTTTGAATGTGTTACCGAAAGCCGTGCTCGAGAAACTTGACTGCAAGAGCGTTGAACTGAAGCCTAGTGACATTGTGGTGCGGGCTTACGATGGTGCAAAGAGTGTTGTCCACGGTGAAGTTGTTCTCCCTATCAAGATAGGGCCTCAGGTTTTCAACACTACCTTTTATGTAATGAACATTCGCCCCGCCTATTCCTGCTTGCTGGGACGCCCCTGGATTCATGGGGCAGGTGCTGTAGCTTCGTCTCTCCATCAAAAGCTGAGATATCCAATAGAGGGAAAGATTGTCACTGTGTGTGGGGAAGAAGAATACATTGTCAGTAGTGTGCATACCTTCAGGTACGTCGAAATGGATGGTGAATTCTTCGAGACTCCAACTCAGTCATTTGAAGTGGTTTCCCCGCCCGATCCTGTCCTTAAGCCAACTCCCTGTATGCCCAAAGTTGGTCGTGCTCCTCCTGCTATGATTTCTCTGAAAGATGCTCAAGCTGTAGTTGAAGATGGCGGCTGTACTGGCTGGGGTCGACTGATCAACATACCCTACAAGTCTGATAAATCTGGTCTGGGATTTAGCTCTGAAAAGATGGTCAAAGGTCAAATCAATGCTGTAGAAGATGCTGACAGTGATTGCGACCTGGATAGCTGGATCTACCCAACAATTGGTGACGGACTCAATAATTGGAAGGCTGAAGACACTATCCCGATCTCCTTTAGTCAGGAGTAATTGTTATTGTCTATTTAGCATTGCAAATTCTAATTGAACTTCTTAAAACATTGTGTCTATACCCGGGGCACAATAGCTAATTTGTTAAGGGTTTTGTCATTTCATACGCATATTTTCATATTCAATAAATCTATGGACGTTTTCGCATTCAAATATTGCGCTCTTTATTTTTCCTGTCGTCTTTCAAACAAGCTATGCTTTCTTACACACACTCACGTAACAAACTGCAGATCCGTACTCACTCTGGATCCTATTGATAATAATTCCGCTACTGTTCATTATGACTTTGAAAATCCAATCTACCAAGCCGAAGATGGAAGTGAGGAAGATTGTGAAGTCCCTGGAGAGCTTGCCAGATTGTTATTGCAAGAAGAAAGGACTATACAGCCGCATGAAGAGTCCCTCGAAATTGTAAATCTGGGTACTGAGGTAGACAGAAGAGAAGTCAAAATAGGAGCAGGATTGGAAAGCAGTGTCAAGGAAAGATTGATTCGGATGTTACATGACTATGTAGAGGTTTTCGCTTGGTCTTATGAAGACATGCCCGGGTTGGATACTGATATAGTGGTGCATCGGCTGCCTACGAAGGAAGACTGCCGTCCTGTCAAGCAAAAGGTTCGCCGCATGCGTCCTGAAATGTCTGAGAAAATCAAAGCCGAGGTTATGAAACAATTCAATGCCGGTTTCCTAGCCGTTACTTCTTATCCTCAATGGGTTGCTAATGTGGTGCCAGTGCCAAAGAAGGATGGTAAGGTGCGGATGTGCGTAGATTACAGAGACCTGAATAAGGCAAGTCCCAAAGACGACTTTCCACTCCCACACATCGATGTTCTGGTAGACAATACCGCTCAACACAAAGTATTCTCCTTCATGGATGGTTTCTCGGGATATAACCAGATTAAGATGGCACCTGAGGACATGGAAAAAACTACGTTTGTGACGCAATGGGGCACTTTCTGTTACAAAGTAATGCCATTCGGTCTAAAGAACGCCGGGGCAACATACCAGCGTGCTATGGTGGTTTTGTTCCATGACATGATTCATCATGAGATAGAAGTATATGTGGATGACATGATAGCTAGATCTCATACTGAAGAAGAACATCTCGATCATTTATACAAACTGTTCGAGAGGTTGAAGAAGTACAAGTTGAGATTGAATCCGAACAAATGCACCTTTGGAGTAAGATCCGGTAAACTCTTGGGCTTTATTGTCAGTGGTAAAGGAATTGAGGTTGACCCGGCTAAAGTGAGAGCTATTCAAGAAATGCCAGTTCCCCGTACAGAGAAAGAAGTCAGAGGTTTCTTGGGACGCTTGAACTACATTGCTCGATTTATCTCCCACTTGACCGCTACCTGCAAACCCATCTTCAAATTGCTGAGGAAGAATCAAGAGATGATATGGAATGACGAATGCCAAGAAGCTTTTGACAAAATCAAGAACTACCTCCAGGAACCTCCGATTCTGATACCACCAGTTGAAGGAAGACCTCTAATCATGTATTTGACCGTGTTAGAAAATTCAATGGGGTGCGTATTGGGGCAACATGACGAGTCTGGTCGAAAAGAGCATGCCATATACTACCTGAGCAAAAAGTTTACCGACTGTGAAACAAGATACTCACTGCTCGAGAGAACTTGCTGTGCTTTGGCCTGGGCTGCTCGCCGACTAAGACAGTATATGTTGAATCATACCACTTTGTTGATTTCTAGGATGGATCCCATCAAATACATGTTCGAGAAGCCCGCCCTCTCCGGAAGAATAGCGAGATGGCAGATGATCTTAACAGAGTATGACATCCAGTACACTACCCAGAAAGCAATCAAAGGAAGCGTGCTGGCTGATCATTTGGCTCATCAAGCGGTGGATGATTACCAATCTATGAATTTTGAGTTCCCAGATGAGGATGTCATGGTTGTTGCTGATAATGAAAAACCTAAACCAGATGAAGGACCCGAATGGGGATCCCGATGGACTATGGTCTTTGATGGGTCTTCTAATGCATTGGGCCATGGTGTTGGGGTTGTACTCATTTCTCCCGGAGGTTACCATACACCTTTCACTGCTAGACTCTGTTTTCATTGTACTAATAATATGGTTGAGTATGAAGCATGTATTTTTGGACTCAAAGCTGCTATAGATTGGCGAATCAAGTTTTTGAGTGTGTACGGGGATTCGGCCTTGGTAATCAGTCAGATCAACGGAGAATGGGAGACTAAACATCCAAATCTCATCCCTTATCGAGAGCGGGTGATGACATTGATCCCATACTTTGAGGAGATTACATTTGAACATATTCCACGAGAGGAGAATCAGTTGGCAGACGCATTAGCTACCATGTCATCTATGTTCAGAGTCAGATGGGGTAGCGAAGCTCCCATGATTACCATTGGACGATTAGATGAACCAGCACACTGCTATGAACTTGACACTAAGGTGGTACAGGAGAAACCTTGGTTCCACGACGTGAGAAGATATTTAGAAGCTCAGGAATACCCTGAAGGGGCATCCATCAAGGACAGAAAATTCCTGAGGAAGTTCTCCGCTAAATTCTTTCTGAGTAATGGAGTGTTATACAAACGCAATCATGATTCGACTCTGCTTCGCTGTGTGGATAGAAAGGAAGCAGAAAGAATTATGGGAGACATGCACGACGGTATTTTTGGGACTCATTCTAATGGACATACGATGGCCAAGAAGATTCTGAGAGCAGGGTATTATTGGTCTACCATGGAAGCCGATTGTCACCATCACTCCAGAACCTGCCACAAGTGTCAGATCTATGCAGATAAAGTACATGTGCCTCCTGCTCCATTGAACGTGTTGACAGCACCTTGGCCCTTTGCAATGTGGGGCATCGACATGATTGGAGAGATTAAACCTACGGCTTCTAATGGACATTGCTTCATTCTCGTCGCCATTGATTACTTCACAAAGTGGGTAGAGGCATCCTCATTTGCTTCTGTCACCAAGAATGCGGTGGCACGGTTCATCAAGAATAGTCTTATTTGTCGATATGGCATCCCTGAAAGAATTATCACCGACAATGGTACTAATTTGAACAACAAGATGATTACTGAACTCTGCACGCAGTTCAAAATAAAGCATCATAATTCTTCTCCGTACCGGCCAAAGATGAATGGCGCCGTGGAGGCTGCTAATAAGAACATCAAGAAGATCATACAAAAGATGACAGTAACGTACAAAGACTGGCATGAGATGTTACCATTTGCTCTCCATGGTTATCGCACTTCAGTACGCACTTCGACAGGAGCAACTCCTTTCTCTTTAGTCTACGAAATGGAAGCCGTTTTACCAGTGGAAGTCCAGATTCCCTCTCTAAGAATCATAAAAGAGGCAGGCTTAGATGAAGGTGAATGGATTCAAACTCGACTTGATCAAATAAACTTGATTGACGAGAAGAGACTTGCGGCTGTTTGTCACGGGCAGATATATCAGAAGCGCATGACCCAGGCATTTAACAAAAGAGTCAAGAGACAGGTGTACCAAATTGGCGACTTGGTGCTCAAGCGTATCATTCTACCACAAGGTGACCCCAGAGGCAAGTGGACTCCCACATACGAAGGACCATTTGTGGTTAAGAAGGTATTCTCTGGTGGAGCCATGATACTTGCTACAATGGATGGCGAAGACTTCCCGCATCCTGTGAACGCGGACATAGTTAAAAAATACTACGCATAAAAGAGACCCGCTAGGTCGACGTACCTAGGCAAAAGTAAGGGCATCCCGGCGAACCAAAAGGGTTCGGGCAAAAGTTAGGGATAAATATATAAAGACGTATACCCGGCAAGTCGAAAACCTGAAAAGGCGGCTTGGGCAAAAAAGGGTATCCCGGTGGACTGAAAACCTGAAAAGGCGGTCCAGGCAAAAATTAGGGATTAAAGCGTATGACTATGTCCCGTTCTCTGCCAGCTTCAACCAAGTTCAAGGGACTGAACAAGCCAATCACTTCTATCCGACAGCAGGAGATGGGATGCTTAAAGACATAATGACAGTAGTGGAATCAAAATCAATAGGACTTATTCTGCATAGCTTTCTTTTTGTTGTCTTGACAATTTCCTCTTACTAGGATTTCTGTCTCCTTGTACACAAATTGCCTGTTTATAGGCTCTCTTTCAAAATCAATACAATTTCATGATTTTGTCTTACTTTCTCTGTTTTGTTTGCGTAAACGTCCATCGATTTAACTTGAATTGACTTATGCACTTGAATATGACCAATGTTTACAAAAATGCATGCCTAAAATAGCAATAGCAATTACTACACGACTTCAGGGTCGAGGAGAAGGTCTAATCACGCTACCCCAAGGAGTCCGTTGTTAATCCAATTCCCCGGCAACGCCAATTATCCCCCAGAAGAGGTCGGCACCGCCCTACCGAAAGGTCATCCCTTCTATCCCCAGCCAGGCCCCGTTGGACAGAACCCAAACCCCCAACTAAGGAAGGGCCATCAATACCAATGTCTCCGACCAGCGGATTGAGATCTATCTCCCCAGTAGTGTCCCCTGGAAGAATGTTTCAGACGCCTAATGCATTCGTTACATCATTTCATATTACATACCTGCATACAACGCTCACATTTACTTCATTCCGCATCATACACTTTACATCATTTCATAACATATACATGCATACACATGCATACCAGGTCCGCACGCATGTAACATTTGCATCTCATGCATCATGACATCGCATGAAGCTAACTTTGTTTTTCAGGCTAATTATCCTCCTGATCACCTTCAAGGTTCGAGTACAGCTCTCAGATATACTCTGTGTCAACATTCATACTGACATCCTCCCAACGATGGCATCTATAAGCCCATCCCAGACATTTATCGCCAATGCAGCAAATATTATCAGATACAGCCTAACGTACGGTTCATTCTGATTCAGCCCAACATATGACTCTTTCAACTCAGATACGGTCTAACGTACGATCCATTCTGACTCTCAACAACCCCAATACGGTCTAACGTACGACCCATTTGGATATTCAAATCCTCAGATGCTGCCTAGCGTACGGTATATTCCGGGGTGTAGTCTAGCGTACGACTACTTTCTTCTTCAGATACAGCCTAACGTACGGCTCATTCTGCAACTCCAATACGGTCTAACGTACGACCCATTTGGATCTTCAGTTCAGATACGATCTAACGTACGATCCGTTCTGATCTTCAACAACTCAAGTATGGTTTAATGGACGACCAAGTTAAACCTTCATTTTCTCAGGTGCTACCTTCGGACAGGTACATTCCTGAATGGTAGTCTGGTACATGGCTACTCCCTTTCTCAGGTGCTACCTTCGGACAGGTACATTCCTGAATGGTAGTCTAGTATACGGCTACTCCCTTTCTCAGGTGCTACCTTCGGACAGGTACATTCCTGAATGGTAGTCTAGTATACGGCTACTCCCTTTCTCAGGTGCTACCTTCGGACAGGTACATTCCTGAATGGTAGTCTAGTATACGGCTACTCCCTTTCTCAGGTGCTACCTTCGGACAGGTACATTCCTGAATAGTAGTCTAGTATACGGCTGCTCCCTTTCTCAGGTGCTACCTTCGGACAGGTACATTCCTGAATGGTAGTCTAGTATACGGCTACTCCCTTGCTCAGGTGCTACCTTCGGACAGGTACATTCCTGAATGGTGGTCTAGTATACGACTACTCCCTTTTCAGCAGATTCAGCCTAACGTACGGCCCATTCTGCAACTCAAATACGATCTAGCATACGATCCATTCTGATCTTTCATCCCCAGCAAAGTCATCCGCCTAATGAACAACTCACTTTGGTATTCAGACGCGGTCTAACGTACGATCCATGCTGATCCCATATCCCCAGCAGCATATAGCATACTCTGACTCCCCAGCGAAGTCGACAGCATAATGGATGGCTCACCATACGGTCTAGCGTATGACCCGGTATGACATCCATATCTGCAGACATCGTCTAACGTACGACACAATCTGGAAATCTCCTCAGCAAGTCTCTTGGATGGCATCTTTAAGCCCATCTCCGTCAAGACTGATGGACAAGCGCAAATTTTCGGGGCATTCTAGTGTTCAATAATCTTTCACCTCCAGACCACGAACGACACATGCCATTCTACTCTCTCGGTTCGAGAATATTGAACAGGGGCAGCTGTCATACCCCAAAATTTGCCCATTGGTGTTACAAAGCATTTTCCAAGACCCTCTGACTTGTTCTGCAAGGCACTGATGCCAAATGGACAAGAGCCCAGCTCACTACAGGCCCAATCCACAGGCGGCCCAAAACAGTTTGCTCGCTAGGCGAGCAGCGGCTTCGCCTAGCGAACATTGCATCATACCACTCGCCCAGCGAAGCATCAGATCCAGCAAAAAAGCCCAGACCTAGTTTGCTCGTTAGGCGAGCAATTCCTTCGCCTAGCGAAGCTTGCGAGAATTTGAATTTTTGGACTTCACTTTAAGCCCATTAGGTCACCATTGCCACTACTATAAATACATGCTCTGCTGCCACGAAAAAAAACACACAGAGACGGACGAAGACGGACGGAAACACGCATCCGGAGTGAGGAACACAGAAACCCTGCTGATCCAAAGAGTTCAGAAGGCGGAAACCCTGAAGGCCGCTTACCCGCTCCGAAGCTACCGCCGCCCAACTCAATCCGGCTCGCCAATTCAAGGTTGCAACTCGATTTGCAAACAGGTTTGCCTCACTATTATCGTTTTAGTTTCTTAATTGGCATATGATATCACTTTAGGATATTAATTTACACATGATTATCACTTGGTATTCTTATTTTGCATGTGGTACCGCATTAGTGTCTTAATTTGCATGTGACATCGTTTTGTACTCTCTTTTGGTATATGGTACCACTTCATGTTCTTAATTAGTGGAGGATATCATAATTGAATTCATAAACATTTTGAAGCTTTGCATGAGAATTTAAATGTGCTTGAACATTGTGAAACTGAACCATATAACTATGTGTTAGAGGCCATAGGCCATGCTGCTGATTGAGGTCATAATTTCAAACCCGTGGCCGCTCGCTAGCTCATCGCTAGGCGAGCCCGCAGCGAGCCTTCGCTGAGCCTTCGCTAGGCGAAGCAGAAGCGAACGGGCCAGGGGCTGCTTTGCCTTTTTATTGCCCATTTTATGTTTACCTAATGATGATTCTGCATTATTTGGCTTAAGTTCCTGGCTGTTATATTTATTTTATGGTGCAATTTCCAATTGTATTTTACCTCGATGCTTTAATCCGTGTGTTCATGGTGTAAAGGCTAGCATACTTCCGAAGAAATAGGTACTCCACTTTACGCATGGGAAGCCTTCATGGAGATGGATTCTAAATTATTTCACTTCAATGTGAAAATTCATATTGGTCGCCTAACCAATTTTAATGTATTGATCTTTAATGTGTTGATTTTAATGTATCGATTTAATGCGATATCACCATAATTACCTAATGAACTTAAAACATGGACTTTAATTAAATGATATCGGACCTCTCTTTATTACCCCACGATTACAATATTACGGTCATGTCCCGCGAATATGGGGATATCTTTAGCAAAGACCCTTCGGTAAAATCATCATAGTCCCTCGGATGTTGCCTTCGAAAATACGATTTTGTCCCTCGATGACCCTTCGGTGTAGCCTACGGTTAAATGATGATAGTCCCTTCGAATGCTAAGGTATCCTCACAACTGTTGCCTTCAATGACCAATCAATGACCCTACGATGACCCTCCTACATCCCCAGGATAAAACTACTTACTTCTCAATAGTAAAGACAGTTTTACCCTCATAAGGATAGGAAATGCCCGGAAAGACCTCGGATAGGTATAACCTTAATTGCTCATTCATAACAAAAATATACTTTTCACCTCACACCTTTCAAACCTCTTTTTTTGGAAAGTCACCACTTAGCATACATCCGTACTAGGATCATTGCCGAGTTATATTTTTCTAAACTACTTTCGAAAAAAACCAAACGAGATAACCACTTTGTATATATTCATGCAAGAATCATTACAAAGTTAAATTCTCATTTTTCAAAACATTTTTCACACATTTCTCAACCACCTTTTTCAAATTATAAAACATAAATGATTGAGCAATTAAGAGCCCATGGATAACCATGGATACAAAGGGTGCTAATACCTTCCCTTTGTATAAAGTACCTCCCGAACCTAAGAATTTAAAATTAAGGTCTTTCCTGTTCTTTTCCACCTTTCCTTATGGGATAAAAGAAAAGTCGGTGGCGACTCTTGCTAACCGCGACATTGCGATTACAAATCCAATAAGGTCCAGTTCACCGTATGACAGGCAAGTGGACACCCAATTATGAAGGTCCATTCGTGGTCAAGAAAGTTTTCTCTGGCGGAGCCTTGTTGTTAACGACCATGGATGGCGAGGATTTTCCATCCCCTGTGAATGCGGACGCAGTTAAAAAATACTTCGTATAAGAGACCCGCTGGACGAAAAGAATAAAATAGTTCAGGCAAAAATGGGCATCCCGGCGAACCAAAAAAAAATGAAAAAAAGGTTCGGGCAAAAATTAGGGATAAAAAAAGAAAAACTGTACACCCGGCAAGTCGAAAACCTGAAAAGGCGACTTGGGCAAAAAAGGGTATCCCGGTGGACTGAAAACCCGAAAGGGCGGTCCAGGCAAAAGAGGAATTGAAACGAACAACTGCGTCTGGCATGATCGTTTGTACTTTGGATATGACATGGATAATCCCCGGTAGGGATCAGTCGGAAACGGCTTGTTCAGAAGGCAGAAAGCACGGAGAGTCTGAGGACATATGGGGTGTAACTGAGTTGGAACTCGATGAGATCACGGTTTCACATTGCCATTAGGATAGATTTTTCCTTTTGTGCGCAATTACCTCTTTTCAGGAATTGCTTCCTTTGTATTGCTCATTCATGAGCCACACTTTTCACTCAATAAAATGCATATTCAGTCAAATAATTTTGTTTTTGTTTTCATTACCGCTTTGATTGCAAAAACATCCAATTGTTTGTGATAAAGAATCTTTGCATTTTAAGACATACAGGTCCCTTCCAATGCATGTTTATAAGATTGAAACTTGAAATCTTATTCGGAAGGTGGAGTGACTCAAGTGTTGAATCTCGACACGCATGGGGCACGGTTTTTATCTAACGATCTCTTTTGCAGGTACTGTTAGATATTTTCACTCACTTGCAGGTTGTGATGTGGAAGCTTTTTGACAAAAGATCCCCACGGAGTCCAATCAGGGACGAATGAATTGAGGAATGGTGGAAAGACGGCGAAAAGACGTACGACGATCCTTGAGAATTAATCAAGAAGACTCTTCAAAGTCTGAAGATTAGAAAGTTCGTACCAATATAAAGAGTTTGTTCTCCGTAGAGGACGGAGCAGTCAAGAATACAAGGGGATGAATCAGAAAAGTCCAGACGAGTCTGGGAGTTCTCAAAATTGGAAAGCTGACATTGGATTTGGATGATGAATGCTATGGTTCGATGGGTCGACGGGTGTTCAGTACCGGAACTTCCTGTTTTCCCCAAGCAGTGGCGGAGTTGTTACCTCCTCAGCAGATTCAAGGTCTGTGTTTTCCCTAGCAGGGTCGGGATTGTTATCTCCCCAGCAGGTTTTAGATCGGTGTTTCCTCAGCAGCCAGGCCCGAAGGTTGCTGTTTCCCAGAAAGAGGTATCTATTGGTAGTGGTTTCTCCAAGCAGAGTCGGGATTATTATATCCCCAGCAAGTCAGAGACCGTTGTTTCCCCACAGAGTGCGTTGGTGGTTTATTCCCCAGCGAGGTCCCCAAGCGGATCGGGTGCAGAGGAGGTTATTCCTGGTGAGGGTGGCCTATTTCCCAGCAGCAGTGCTATTCCCCAGCAGGGTGGAGATTGGAGTATTGGCGAGTTCCTCAGTAGATTGCCTCGACCTCCCCAGAAGAATCCCTTAAGGGGGATACTTTTTTATGCATTCATCATGTAGATAAGCATAACATATTGCATAATAAATCGCGTAGCATTTCCATGATTATGGAGCATTACGCTGAAAAAAGTCATGCATCATCATTGCAAGCATAAGCTAGTCTCAAGCCGTGGTTACCGTTTGAGATTTGGTTTTGCCAGTGGGTGAAGATGCTACTCAAACCGTGGTTACCATTTGAGGAGTGGTTTTGCTAGTTAGAAAATCAGCAGCATTGCAAGTATCAGTTACTCGAGCCGTGGTTACCACTTGAGATTTGGTTTCGCCGGATGGTGAAGATGTTACTCCGAAGAGTTTAGCATCGTGGTGTTGGGTCAACCGTATTTCCCAGTAGTATGATACTGGAGGAGATTTCTGTCGTGCGAGATAGAAGTTGGAAGATGTTACTCTGAGGAGTTTAGCATCATGACGTCATGTTAGCAATGTTCCCCAGTAGTACGATACTGGAGGAAACTTTTCCGTCGGGCGGAGATGGAAATAAAATCAAAGGACGTTACGCGATCAGCGCGAAAATACAGTTCAATCGGAGAAAAGGAAGTGTTGCGGCATTTTCTGGAGAACGGGGTTCAATTGGAGAAAAGGAAGTGTTGAGACATTTTCTGGAGAGCGGGGTTCAAACGGAGATTGGAGTTGGAGATTATATCCGGGATGAGGTCCTCAGGATTATCTTCTGTTCATGTGTCACCTTAGACTTTGGCTGAGGTCAACAGAGGTCGTTATGGGTGTCTTCTGAGGAAGAGATGCACATGTTGCCTTCCTTTTGTGAAGGTGTACCCTCTGATATGTCGCCATCAGAGTGGGGTTTTGGTGTTATTTCCGACGTTGCCAACGGAATTATCACAAGAAAATGGAGAACGGGGTTCAAATGGAGAAAGGGAGACACGGGGTGTTTTTTGGAGAACGGGGTTCACAATGGTGATCACAAGTTATCGTCAGGCGAATGGGGTTCAAATGGAGACTGGGGTTCATTGTTTGGCAAGCACGAGTACTATGAAGTTGTCGGGGTTCAAATGCGGTGATCCGGGATCAATCGTGCGAAGAAAATATTTGTTCGGGGTTCAAGAAAAGCAAAAAAGAGTATCAATCAGAAAGTTCCGGGGTTCAAGAAAAAGTAAAAAAAAGATAATAATCCCCAGAGGATGCGGTGTTCAGGCCATGGTTATTCCTGTGTTACCATTTATTTTGGGTATTCAGGTCAACGTTTCTTTTCGGTATTCAGGTCGACTTTCTCCGTACCAGACGAATTCTTCTTTTGAGATTGCTTCTTTGCCGATTCTGATAGGCATTGTTAATTATTTTCCCATCAGAGTGCAAATTGTTCGTCTGTTCTTGGTATTCAATCATTATTCACCCTGATCATCTGAAAGCCGAGGCTATTCATATCGACAGGTTCACAGTGGATTGAATAGGGGCAACTGTAACACCTCAAAATTTGCCCTCCTCTCTTGGGACTAGCTTAGCATATTGCATTTCATTTTTTAGGACATTATTCATTACATCTTTGCATATCATGTGGAAACAATAAGCAAGTCCTTCTCCTAAGTCTTGCTCAGAAGATAAAAAGGTTAAAAGATTCAAGCTTGAGGGTCTCATGAATTGATCACTAATCATCTGAGGCTTTGTGCTTCAATTAGGGTTCTTGGTTCCTCAAGGAGATTGGGTATTATCTTGGTTGAAATGGTACATCATCATCATCATGGTCTCATCATCATCATCAAGATTCATTGTCCTTGATCAGTTCCTTGGGATTAGGGTTTTGACCTCTGGTCAACCCTAATCAGTGGAGTTATGCCAATCAGGGTTTTTCAAGGAGAGGAGGTCTTTAATGAGATGGAGATCTTCATGTGTTTTTATTGAGCTTGTATAAGCTAGGGTTTCATTTTGGAGCCATTTCATCAAGGGATTGAGGCTCAAGTTCATCTGTGCATGACCAAGTCATCTATCAGTCAACAAAAGTCAACCACAAGTCAACTGTTGGATTTGGAGGTGGGAGGTGATTAGAAATACTTCATTCATGTTCAAACAAGTCTCATTTGACATTTCAAACATCAACATTGAAGAAAATAAAGTCAGGACAAAACTTTCCAAAAATAGAAAGTGACTTATAATTTGAAATTGCCAAAAATGGAAAGGTTTTCAACTCAAGATTACATCATCAAAAATGCTTCAAATGAAATTTTGTTGAACATGAAAGTTGTAGATCTTTCTCTCCCATTTCCAAAAAGTCCAAGATCATTAACTTCTCATGTGTGGTTGAATAGATATGGATCAAACTTGGTCAAGTGAACATGTAACTTCAAACATGCATAACTTTCAAACCAAAAGGCCAAATGGAGTGGTTCTTTTTGCATTGTTCATGTCTTGACATGTACTATCCAAAACATACATTACATGACATGCATTACATTCACGTAAATATTTGAAAATTCAATTAATTTTTGGAGGGAAAAATGAAATTCAAAATTGGTGAATTATTTGCACATGTGACCATCACCATTGGCTCCAAAACATCATTTTGAGTGAAATCAAGGCCAAATTCGTACTGTTCATCCATGCATGTCCATGCATAAGGGTGAAAGATCAATTTTGCAAAACACCTCCAAACTTAATTAATTTTCATTAGCACTTGGTTTAGGTTAATTAAACATGATTAGTGAAGCATATATAACACAAATCATAACAGAATTCATCACATTTCCCAAGTTTAGATCTAGAATTCTCAAAATCTCAAAATTCTCTCTCACTTTTTTCTCAAATTTCTTCAAACACTTGCATTCTTCCTTGGTTCATTCATCATCCAGAGGTATTGTGGAGCATATTTGGATCAAGATTCAAGGGAAATCGTGGCTGAAGAGTTCATGTTCATAGATTGAAGCTTTCATGGCAGTTGGAGATTCAGTCGAATTCAAGAGCATTTGAGCCTCCATTTCATCATCATACATCTCTAGAAGCACATTGGAAGAAGATTTAAGCCTTGCCAAGCCTTGGAAGCACGTGGATTCAAAGCTGCACTTCAAGAGGTCACTTTTTCCACTTCCTTAATTCTCAAAATTGTTGATATATTCTTGTAGTTCATTGAATGATGAGTAATCTGCACTTTGAATCGAGCGATTTGGTGCCATATCCATGGAGAACTGTGTGATTTAAGTTTGGATGTGAAATGTTAGATCCTTCGATTCATGCGTGTTTGTGTGTAATTTCATGAAATAATGATTGATTCTTGTTGCTTGATACATGATAAGTTGAATGATATACGTGATTTGCATTTCTGGAACGTTTGAAAAAATTTCTGGAAATTGGATGAAGTTGTTCATAGTGTTCTTCATCGTGTGCATGCATGTCCAGATTTGCTACAAGTTTACCTGCGAATTCTGTTGCAACCTTCATAGCATTACTTAGGGAGTTTCCTGCGGATTTTTTGAAATATGTTTTGAGCGCGCGTTAGGGTTTCATATTGAAACGTTGTCGTTTGGCCTGGCGCGCTGGATATTCAAAATGCTACATGCTTTGATCCTTGGCTTCAACATTTCTTCATATGCTCCATTTATTTTCTTCACATGTTCATATGCCATGGCTTCATACATTTTTTATTTTTTCTTTAACTTTAAAAATTCATAACAAATCAAATAATGATCCAAAAAATATGGGAATTTTTGCATTAGATCACATTTTGTGTCTAGTTTTTTTTATGATTAAAATGGAATTTTTGCTTGGCTGGTTTTGTTTTTTGCCCTAGGGTTATTGTACATGTATCATATCTTAACATTGCCTTGCTTCTTCATTTGTGAAATGCTCAATTTTCATCCAATGCTCATGAAATTTGACATGTAGAAACTAGACATCTTGCTGGACATTTTGGTGTTGAGTTTGAATTTTTATCAATTGCCATTACTGACTTATGATTTTTCTAAGGTAGGTGTGACAATTTGTGTCACACCTTGTGATGTTCAACTTGATTGATGCATTTACCATGCCAAATGAATTCCAAATGTCCTGATTTTTTGTATGGTGCTTGATATGAATGTTGTTAATGCTCATGATTTTTGGTAGAATTTGTGGATTGATTTCTGATTTGATTGAGATTTTTCATTCTGGATGGTCATTTTTGAGCTTTTGAAGTGTCTTGATCTTCATGTGATTGTGAAATGCTTGTTCTTTATCCAATGGATGTGAAATTTGGCACACTAATTCTAGACATATTGAATGGTGTTTTGGCTTTGGTTTAAGGTTTTTACCATGTTTCATTTCTGTTTTAGGCTTATGCTAAGTTGGTGTACCATTTGGTGTCACACATGTGCTTGTTTATGTTTGCCTTGGCTTATGCAATTTGATTACCATGCCTAATGTTGCCCAAATGCTCTAATTTTTTGTGTGATGATCATGTTGTGTGTTCTGTTTACCCATGATTTTTGCCAAAATTAATTGAAGCAGTTTTGAATTAATGTGCATTTGTTCATTCTGTTGTCACAATGTGGTTACAATGTGCATACCTTGCCATATTTGGTTCATGAAATGAAATTGGTAATTGATATTGATGTGGGATTTTTTGGATTATATTCTTAATTGATTGAAGTTGATTCATGTCAATTTTCATGTTCTGTTTTGAATTTTTTCTCCCTTTTTGACCCTAGGCCTTGACCTAGTGGTTTGTCTCATCTTTGAGCTTTGATTTCAGGTTGAACATCCAGGTTCTATGGTTCATGATGCTACCTCACTTGAGCATTTGATGTTTGATTTTGGCTACTAACTTTGTGTATTTTGTAGGGTTGTTAACTCATTTGAGTTTGACTTGTTTGCTTATGCCTTTGATCATTGGGTTTGACTGTTGATATTAGTGTTGTCTGTTTGTCTGTACAGTTGAACTGATTTGTGTGATGTTTCCACAGGTACATAAGTTGCTTAAGTTCAATTTGAACTTGCTTTTGCTTGGTTGCTTAACCACATAGGTATAACTCTCTGACTTCATGTAGTCTGGAAGACCTGTCCTGTTACTTGGGCAGGCACCTGTCTGAAGCCCTCCTTAAGAGGCAATGCTTGTGTTTGTTTATCTTTGTGCCAAGCAGGAAAAGTCCTTTGATAAGGCAATTGGCAGATAAAAGAGATGTGCAATCCATCTCCTGCTATTCTGTGTGTCATCCACTTTGCTCACACCATGTGTTGATGCATTGTGGATATTAACCCAAGATCATGTTGTGTCAGTCATATGCGGAGAAGAGTTCCAACTTTCTGAACTCCCGCACTTTCATTTGTCTGAAGCTCTCCCAGGATAGGGATAAGAGCTGTGAGGTCTTACCCTCACTTCCCATTTCATCTGCTTCACCCTAACTCTCAATGTTAGGGTTAAGAGCTAACTACACCCGATTCCAGCTGGCTTGTGTTTCATAGCCTAACCTTGTGTGAGCCCACTTTGTTTGTATATAGTGTGTGCTAATTGTGTGTATGTTTGCTTTTGCCTGTGCTGTTTAGGATAGCTTGCTGCCTGTGCAAGTTAGATAGAAACCTCAACCTAGGACCACTGTGGATTGCATGATAACTATTAGGCTCGAGTCAGTCTCCCTTCTAGTTTGTCATTTCCCAGTCTCTGGTTAGGAGAAAGTTTCTCCCCTGTTAAGGGGAACTACGTTGCCCTGATCCTCATACCAGATGAGGTACGTAGGCAGGAGATCGTGCGAGATCTCTCCGGGCACCCTTTTCCTTTTTGTGTGTGTTTGCTTGACAGCTAGCAGGCTCGAGTACCAGACTCCCTGTTAGCTTGTTTGTTCAACTTTTTGTTGCTTTTGACGATTCAGCGTCCGGTTAAACCCTTTGTGTGTGTAGGAGTCTGACGTAAGTCCAGCGATTGGCAGTTGGTTTCCTGTGTGTGTTTGTTGGTTCGGAGTCTGATGTAAGTCCAGCAATTGGCATTCGGTTTCCATGTTTGCCGTTTTGTGTGGAGTCTGACGTAAGTCCAGCGATTGGCGGTCGGTTTCATGTGTGTGTTTTGTTTGGCGTGCGTGAGCCGAACTACGGTAGCTCTGATTCTCATTCCAAATGAGATACGTAGGCATAGGATGCGATATCCTAGCGAGCCCTTTCCCCTCTTCTCCCACCTGTGTTTCTTTCCAGTGTGTGTGTGCATTATTTTGAGCAGTGTTTAGCAACCTTTCTTCTATCTTTTTGAGCGTGGATCCCGTCGAGTACGACGGACGTGAGGGGTGTTAATACCTTCCCCTTGCGTAACCGACTCCCGATCCCATCTCTCTTTGGTCGCGAGACCATGTCTTTTCCAGGTTTACTTCGAGCGTTTCCTTTCCCTCTTTTAGGATAAATAACGCACGGTGGCGGCTCTGTTTGTTTTGTTTTTTCCCGCCGGTTGTTTTTCGCGGATGCGACAACTTGTCTCAAATATTCAATTGAATTTATATGCTAAACCTTTTTTTATCAACTTCATCAATGATGTGCATGACACTTTTGAACCTTTTCTTCTTTGATAATCTTTGTCTTCATCAAAATTTAACTAGATATAAGACGTATTCCTCACAATCTCCCTTTTGATGATGAAAAACTCTTTGAATTAGTGTTTTGATAATTATTGAAAAGTCCCCCCTAAGTTGCGTGTCTCCCCTTAATTGGTGAATCTTATAATGACAGAGTCAAACTTTTTATCCATACAATGATTTGTCAAACTTACACACCTTTTGTTCATTTCCACATAACCTTTTAGTTACTCCACTTAAATCTCCCCATCGAGATCTCTATTTAAGAATGTTATTTTAACACCGATTTCAGGAACTATAAGATTATGCAAATAAACTAATGCAAAAGATGCTCTAATTTTTGATGTGCTTACTACTAGTGTATATGTGTCAAATGATAAACACCTTCTTTTTGTTTAAAAAACTTTTGGTCATTAATTTGGACTTATAGGTGTTTAGTGTACCATCACACTATGAGACTTTCTTCTAAACAAGATGAGTCCCTTGAAGCTATTGCTTTCTTATAAGTCTCAGGATCATCTTTCACTTGAAGAATAATAGGAATATTACGAACAAAATTCTTACTATTTTCTTCCATTAGATAAAACAAATAAATTGACTATCAGTTTTGTTTGGTTCTGAATCTTTAGTCTTTTAGACTCTCTTGCTTATTCTAAGTTCGAATAGTTTTTCAACAATCCATGAAGAATCTTCCTCACGAGATTCTTCATTAGTGACAAACTTTCAATTTGTGTTTCAATAATCCGTGGAGAACCTTCCTCACGAGGTTCTTCATTTGTGGGAATTTCGAATTCCTTATTCTTTGTGATAAGATTCTAAAAAATTTCACATCTCAGAATTCAATAGTTATATTAAACTTCAAATTTAAAAATCTATATAAGTCATGATTTTTATTGATGATCTTTATATACTTATAATAATAAATTTCATTGAATAAAAGCGTGTTATTCACTTAACATTAGTATTATAATTAAGACACATAATTTAAAATCATAAAATTTAAATAAATTTAATCACCTTAGTAATTAACAAGCATTAATATAATAATTCAAATTCAATTAACTATAATAATATTACTAATGATATTTAGAAAATGATATAGTAAAATAATAATATTGATACATACATAATTATTATTATTATGATTAATCCAGCTTCATCAATTGAGAAGCATAACAGAAGCAATGTTAAACAGTTAGCATAAGGAAGATGAATTAAGAGAGGAGTTAACAGAAGAAGAAAGAAGAAGATATTAAGAAAATTGTTATTCAATTAGATGGTTTACATGTGGCAATGCATTGCTTATATATTGCAACCTTATCTCATAACCACCAATCACAATAGAGTAAACTCAACTAACTAACCATACAACTAATCCAACTGTATTAGCTTAAACTATAGTGATTAAAATGATTAATCTCAACAAACCCTCTCAAGCTAAGCATGGTGAATGTTGATCATGCCAAACTTGGAAATAAAATTGTTGAAGGTTGAAGTTGGTAATGCCTTGGTTAGAAAATCAGCAACCTGCTCATGAGTAGAAATAGGTAGGAGTCGAAGTAAACCTTGTTGAAGTTTCTCACAGACCAAATGGCAATTGATTTCGAGATGTTTAGTTCGTTCATGGAATACCGGATTGGACGCAATATGCATTGCGCTTTGGCTGTCACAATAAAGAACATGGAGTTTGGCACACTTGATGTGCAGCTCCTTCATGAGAACTATCAACCAAAGCATTTCACATGTGGCAAACGACAGTGCTCGATACTCAGCCTCTGATGATGATCTGGAAATAGTGTCCTACTTCTTTGTACGCTATGATCTGAGAGAAGTGCCAAGAAAGAAACAGTATCCTGAAATGGATCTCCTTGAATCAATGCAGCCTGCCCAATAAGAATTTGAGAAACCAAGCAGTTGTAGTTCAGCATTTCTTCGAAATAATATTCCTCTGCCAGGGTTGTTCTTCAAGTAGCGAATGACTCTACAGGCAGTATGATAATGTGCCATTGTTGGATTATGCAGAAATTGACTAAGTTGTTGCATGGCATAAGTGATGTTTGGGCGTGTGGTGTTAAGATACAGCAGACGTCCTATCAGTCGTCTGTATGCTCCAATATCTTCAAAGGCCTTGCCACTACCAGCATGTAATTTAACAGATAGATCAGTAGGTGTGGGAGCTGGTTTGGATCCAAGCATACCAGATTCCTGCAAGAGATCAAGACAGTATTTTCTTTGTGATAGTGAAATCCCTACATGTGAATGAGCAACTTCAAGGCCAAGAAAGTACTTGAGTATGCCCAGGTTTTTGATGCTGAAATTTTCATCTAGGATGAGCTTAATACGATCAAATTCAGGCAAAGAGGTTCCAGCTAGAATTATGTCATCAACATATACTAGGATGACTGTAAAGTGAGCATCATTTTTCAAAGTGAAGAGAGAATAATCAGAAGTAGACTGAGTGTATCCTTGTTGCAGTAGTAAAGCTGTTAGTTTTTCATACCATTTGCGACTGGCTTGTTTCAGACCATATAAACTCTTTTGGAGTTTGCATACTTGGTTGGGCCTGTGACATGTAACACCTTCAGGTATAGTTATATACACATCTTCCTGCAATTCCCCATGTAGAAAGGCACTGTTAACATCCAGTTGATGTAAAAACCAATTGTTGATGGCTGCAGTTGCAAGAAGGGTTCTGACAGTGGTAAGCTTTGCTACAGGTGAAAAGGTGTCGAAGAAGTCAAGCCCTTCAATTTGGTTGTACCCTTTTACAACAAGTCTAGCTTTATACCTTTCTATTGTGCCATCTGCTCTATGTTTCACTTTGAAAACCCATCTGTTGCCAATAGGTTTAACATGCAGTGGCAAATCAACTATGTTCCAAGTCCTATTCTTGTCTAATGCATCTAATTCAGACTTCATGGCCTTGATCCAATGTTCAGACAAACATGCTTCTTTGTAGTTCTTTGGCTCATGTGTAAGAGTGATATTGGATGCAAAAACATGATGAGATGCAGATAGAAAATGCAAGGAATCATAATTTGAAATAGGATAATTAGTTTTGGTTGTACCTGATGATGACTTGACTGCTGATACATCAGATGTATTGCACGCATAATCTGAGAGATAATGAGGTGTATGTTTAGCTCTAACATGCCTGGATTGGATGCTGTCAATATCTGGTGTATCAGGGACAGGTTGAGTGTCATGGTTTTCATCAGTATTATCTAAAGATTCAGGGTGAATATTTGAATGATGCAGTGTGTCAATGGTTGTGTTAGGATGATGCTCATGTTCCTCAGTTGTGGATTCAATGTTTTGTGATGGAACATGTATGATAGGTTCATTTTGTGGTGAGTCATTAGGATCTTTGTAAGGATGGTATGTCCAATTAGTGGAATTAACATTTGAATAAGGGAAAATATGTTCATGATGTATGACATTTCTAGAGACAAGAATTGTATGATTGTTAATGTCATAGAGTATCACCCCTTCATACCATTCTTATATCCTAAGAAAATACATTTTCGACCTCTTGGCTCAAGTTTTGTTCTGTGCATATGTAGTGTGGATGCAAAAGCAAGAGAGCCAAATACTTTGAGACTATGCATATCTGGATGTGCATTATGCAGTATGAAATGAGGAGAAAGATTGTTTAAAACTTGTGTAGGGAGTTTGTTTATAATGAATGTTGCATGCAGAATATCATATGACCAAAATTCTTTTGGAAGTTTTGATTGAAAAAGGAGGGCTCTTCCAACATTTAGTAAATGTTGGTGTTTCTTCTCCACACGACCATTTTGTTGTGGAGATTCAACACAGCTGGTTTGATGGATGATTCCCTTAGATGAAAAAAATCCAGGGATGTTAAACTCAGGGCCATTATCAGTTCTGATAATTTTGACATGGAGCTTATGTTGGTTTTCTATGAGATTGACAAAATTTATAACATGCTGTCTAGCTTCAGATTTGGTTTTCATCAATGTTATCCATGTATATCTGCTACAATCATCAACAGCAGTTAAAAAGCATGAATGGCCATGTAAAGATTGGACTGCAAGAGGTCCCCAAATATCAAAATGAACCAAGTCATAAGGGCGTGCAACTCTATTATTACTAACAGTATAAGGGAGTTTTCTTTGTCTAGCATAGCAACAAACATCACAGAAATCTTTATGATTAACTTTGATAAAAAGGAATTGGGAATGTAGGTACAATAATATGTTTTGAGATAAGTGTCCTGATCTAAAGTGCCATAAGGCTTTATCAGGTAAAATGACATTGGCTGCTAAAGTAGAGGTTAAATCAGGTGTGTGTGTAGTAGGTGAATCATTATCTCTCAGTGTTAGATAGTACAATCCATCTTTCTGCTCAGCAAAACCAGTCATCTTCATGGTGATTTTGTCCTGTATGACACATTGTGATTTGAGGAAATTGACATTGTAATTAGAGGATTCACACAATTTTGAAACAGATAATAAGTTTAGAGAAAATTCAGGGAGCAAAAGCACATTATGCATAATGAAATCAGGAGAAAAATAAATTGTGCCAGAGTGATTAGCAACAAGGCATTGTCCATTTGGTAATCTAACAGTGATGGGAATAATTTTCTTATGTGAATGAAACCATTTGACAGAACTACATATGTGATCAGTGGCTCCTGAATCAATGATCCAAGAACCACCACTACTACTATGCATGCAATGATATGTGTTACCTGTTGATGGATGACCAATAGCAACTTGGTTGGAAGAAGCATGTCCTGAAGATTGACCAATACTTGATTTCTGAAGTAGATCCATTAAGGCACTGAATTGACCTTGAGTCATAGGTGAATTGTCACTTTGAATGTCAACACCATGAGATGAAGATCCATCATTATTTCCATCTGATGCCACATTGTTAGCTGAATTCTAAAACTGTTTCTGCATATGAGGTGGAACACCATGTTTCTTGAAGCAATTTTCAACAGTATGGTTAGTCTTGCCACAAAATGTGCAAATGCGAACACCATGTTTGAAAGCATTATTTCTTGCTCCAAACCTCTTGGAATCAGCAGCATTAATCAATGTTTGAGATTCATCATTTGGAATAGGGAGCTGGAGTTGGCGCTCATGTTGAATCACCATGGAAAATATCTTATTCATAGTTGGCAAAGGATCCATTAACAAGATTTGGGACTTCGCTACAGCAAATTGTTCATTTAAACTAGTCAAGAACCTGATAATCTGCAGTAGCTGGTGATGAGACCTTGCACTGCGCATAGCGTCACATGTACACTTTATGCGACAGGTGCAGGTTGATAGAGGCAAATACAAATCCAGTTCTTCCCAAAGAATTTTAAGATCAGAGAAAAAATCAATAACTGATTTGGTTTCTTGTTTTAAGTTGTAAATTTCTTGTTGCAGCTCAGAAATTCGTATGAGATCACCCTGGGAAAACCTTTCTTTCAAATCGTTCCATACATCAAGCGCGTTCTCCATGAAAACTATGGACTGTGAGATTGAATCTGAAACAGAATTCATGATCCAAGAATGTACAAGCATGTTGCAGCGGTTCCAAGCACACAAAGATGGATCGAAAGAATCTGTTGGAACAGGGAGAGATCCATCAATGAACTCAATCTTCATTTTGCCACCAAGAGCCCTCTTCATGCTTCGAGCCCATGAATGATAGTTGGAACCAGTGAGTTTGGGAAGGATTGTTACTGAACCAGGGCCATCGCTGGGATGAACAAAATAGGGTGAGGTTTGATCCAAAGCAGGATCAGTTGATGAAGATGAAGCTCGAGAGGGAGCCATGGATGCAGAAAGAATTGAAAGAAGAGATGCAATGGTGTAAAAAGATTCAGTTGGATAGCAGCGGAAGGAGGATCGAATTGGCGAATGATACCATATTATGATTAATCCAGCTTCATCAATTGAGAAGCATAACAGAAGCAATGTTAAACGGTTAACATAAGGAAGATGAATTAACAAAGGAATTAACCGAAGAAGAAAGAAGAAGATATTAAGAAAACTGTTATTCAATTAGATGGTTTACATGTGGCAATGCATTGCTTATATATTGCAACCTTATCTCATAACCACCAATCACAATAGAGTAAACTCAATTAACTAACCATACAACTAATCCAACTGTATTAGCTTAAAGTATAGTGATTAAAATGATTAATCTCAATAATTATTATTATTGAAACTTTAAATTGTATGACATATGAATTATGAAATATGTATACATGTTAGGTTAAGTTTTAAATTTATCCGATATATATATATGAACAACATAATATATGATACAATATCTAATGAATTATTTTTATTTTAAATTAAATTTATTGACATAGAACGTAGCATTAACACTAAATAAATGCATCAGTAACGTTCAAATATGTTTTATTTATATATGCATGTCAATCATTTCAAAATACTATTGTATTAATCATTTTTAAAAAATTTTAAAAATCATAATATCAATCTAAAAAATTTACATTTGAGATTTTGATATTATAATTTTTATATGTTTGAATTTTTATGAGAAACAATAAAATCATATCCGGGCTTATGACATCAATTCTTGTTTGTGTTTAGAATGTGTCTACGACACAATAATTTATCATTTGATAGTTAAAAGGGAAACCTTCGTTGTCATTATTTAAAACACTTATAAGATTGTTAGAAAATTAATTCAATATGAATAGATCCGAGTTAGAATCATGAACGAAATCATCTTCCTTATAAATATTTGAAGCACTCTCAAATGTCTTAGAGTTGGAATGTAAGAGTAACTCGAATAATTCAGCTAATACTCGAGTTTGCACAAGATCGATGAAAACTCGAATGTATGGAAGATGAAATCCATAATTTTGTGTGAAAAAAATATGTTTTTTTAATGTATTTTTATGAATTTTGAATGCTCAATTTATAGGTCAAACTGACATTGTTTCAACAACACTTTTGCTAAATGTTGCATTGTTTCATCTACAATATCACTTTTATCAAATGTTGCACTATTTCGCATTCTGCAACAATTTTCAAAGGTTGCATTATTTCACATTACAACAATTTTCAAAGGTTGTATTATTTAATATTCTGCAACACTTCACGAAGTGTTGCATATTTTTGAATTCAAACATACTGTAACACTTCACAAGTGTTACATATTTCTGAAGGCGAGCGAATATCAGTTATTACCACAGTAATTTAGGGGACCATAATAATACAGTTTTATCAAAGATATATTTTGTAGTAATGATTAATCATGTTTTATGAATGCATGTTCACACGTATATGAAGTAGTTCTCTTGAAGCATTTAAAAGTTATCTGTTATCTCTTCCTAACTTCATATGAAATTCTAGATTTACATGAAAATATTTCAATTGTGTGCCTATCATAAATCTTGAAAGCCTTCACTCGAGTTGTTTTTCAACTTGGTGTACACCTCTTAAGATAACTAGCACAAGCAATTGGCTCATTATATATAGAAAGATGACTTTATTAATGATGTATTGTATTTGACCTATATATTATTCAAATACATTAATTAATTATTGAATGTATTTAATTTTTTTTATATAAATAATATAATAAAGTGCGAATTTCATTTTGTTTCCATTGTTATCTATCCCGCGAGAGGCAGATTTATTTTCCCCAAATTTTCGGTGAGAAATATCCTTATTTGTTTTCCCTCTCTTTTCCTCCCTTATTTTCGGCAACCCAGCATTTCAACTTCTCTAACCCCTAATTTCTCCTTTTTCCGGCACCATTCACACCGCTCATGCTCCATTTCTAACCGTATAATTTCCCTCTAAACACCAAAACCTTACTGCTCCAACATTCAAATCCTTGAAAACTTTCACCAATCACTTTTCATTCTTCAAAAAACTAGCAGATTAACCCTAATTTCCCAAAGTTGATTCCACATTAGGGTTTCTCATGTCGGGTGGGTTAAGCCCAACACACCACGTCATAGTTCAAGCTCTCTTGTCACGAGGTCCACTCAAGGAGAAAGACCTACATTCCATGTTTGAGGACCTCACTAAGAAAAGTCCAGGTTTTCATTTTTCATTTTCCTAATTTTTTACTTTTGATTGCTACTATTTTTCCGCTTTTTATTTTATCATGATTTTGATTGTATTGCTTTGTTCTTGTATAGGCACTGACCGTCGGCTATTTGATGCATTTATTCTGGCAATAAACAAGGCTCTAACTTGTGCCAATTTTGAGTTACGTGCCTGCATTGATCAATATGATGGCCATGTTTATTATGGAGTTGTTAATACTGTTTCCGATGAACAATCAAAGCTCGGGACCAAGTACACAGTTCCGCAGATTGCTTTTTATAAGGCTATTGTAAGTGTAATTGTACTTGCCTCTGCTTTTCTGTTTGCATAAGTGCGTGATAGAAGTTATAGGCTCTACAAATTGCTTTGTATAATCCACTATCGGTGAAGTTCTTTTGGTTTGTCTGTCTATCATATTAGGACACACGGTTATTTGTAGTAAATGTCTTACTAGGGATGATTTATAAGGAAATATTGAAATCTGAGGATGGAAATTTTAAATGGTTTTGGTCAATAATATAATTAAGGTCAAAGTGAATGAAGTTTAATGTTGATTGTATGTTAGATGAGGTTGCTGAGTTTTCAGCGTGCAAATGTTATCCATGTGTACAAGATCATAGAGTTAAAAGAAGATTGGTCAGAAATAAGGTTCTGAATCTTTCATAAACTGCAAATCATGTTGTGTGTAATAAATTCTCATTTACTCTTACTATTAGGTAGCCACAAACTGATAAATTCAAGGAGAGATTTCAACAATTATTAATTGGATTAGGACCTCTTCTCCCATTTGCGTATGTTCAACATAGAATATGCATGTTTCTATGTGAACAATATCATTTGGTTGTTCAGTTTAATACCTTGGTCTTATATTATGACATCTTGAGACTAACCACTTATTATTTTCTTTTAATGTCAAACAACAGATTGAAGCAATAGTTCAAGATGACACGGCAAATGGTTTTATCTCCACCATTGGTGCTCTCAATCTTAATTTGGATGGCCAGGTTATAAATTTTCACCTACCTAGATTTTTCTGCTCATCAGAAATTGAATTTTGATTTACTTTACTAGCCTTTGATACTGTGAAGTATAATCAAACACATCAATTTAAAGCACTTGCAATTTACAAAACAGATACATGAGAATTTTTTGATGTTTGGACAGGGCCAAACAACCCTAATTAGTGAGAATCTACTTGTTAATATGTGCAATCAAATGGAAATTATGTAACTCTTATCATACAATCTCTAGTTTTCCTCTGATAAACATTACCAATTCTCATCTCATTAAACTTAGATTCTATACTTCTTTCGCTCTTATTTGATGGCAGGGCAGACCTTTGATTGCCAAATCTTCTTCCCAGCTCATGTTGAGAATTTACTCATTGTCTCAATGGCTGGTCTAGAAAATATTCCATAAATTTTTATAAAGAAAACCATTACAGTATAAACTTTTACAAAGTATATAGTATATAATCTTATGGAAAAAAACTCCAAAATAGCGAAGCTTATACAATTAGAATTGTCATTTACATATTTTGAAAACGTTGTATGAATTTTCATCGTCAAAATTATCATAAATCATTCTCTTACAATTCATTTATATATTTTACCTTTATGAGGTTGTGACGAAACTATTAAATATATTCAATTGAACTTATTTGGCTTTGTGAGGGCAGTTGCCATTATACTACATAACACAGGCCCACCACTTGATGTTTCTCTTCATCAATTAGGATTGTCATTTTGCGCTATACTGCTACCCTGTTTTGTGGGATGCTATCCGGCATGTCATTATGAAACTGCATTCTTTATGGTACCAGCTCTTCAATACTCTGTTTTTTAAAACACAGTTCTTAAATATGTTGTAACACCTATAGGGAGTTAGAGTGACATAGACCCATGCTGCAGTTCTATTGTTATCAGAAAATCTTCTATACAACTCACATATTTATGATTGGTGACAATAGTGCTCAAATTTCACGGGCTATGTGCAGGTTACAATTGGGACCAGTTCAGAGTCTCAAGGAGGGCAACAACAATGTCAAGGAAGCCAACCACAGGTGCCATATGCATTTAAGAGTTTTAATTTGTCTCAAAAGGAAAAAACTCTAAATGAACTTGTGAGGGACTCGTGGCTTAATTTGACCACAGATGGTGATGTTAGACTTGGTGTAAAATCATTCCTTGATCTCCGCAGCTGGTTTCGAAGTAATGATGTTCCATCCTGTCAAGTTTGCAATGAAGCTGGAATTAAGGTTGTCCCGCTTTACATTTTTACAGTCTTACTCTCAGTTTCTTTTTCCTTTTCACATCATTGGTTGTAGTTATTTTGAATCAGCATAGATTTCTATATTTACTTTTTCTGTTGGGTTTTCAATATTCTGTACCATGGAAATTGTAGGGAAAATGTTGAAAAAGACTACTGATATGATTATTTACTTATTCATTGGTCATTGCATAACAG
Organism: Lathyrus oleraceus; assembly: GCF_024323335.1. Classification (NCBI taxonomy): domain Eukaryota; kingdom Viridiplantae; phylum Streptophyta; class Magnoliopsida; order Fabales; family Fabaceae; genus Lathyrus; species Lathyrus oleraceus. Next base: position 249,236,280 of record NC_066583.1, read on the forward strand.
GCAGAGTTGTGCAAAAATGAAAATTGTACTGTACGAATTCATCAATACTGCCTGAAGCAACTTTTTTCCCAGATAAAGGTATGAAGTCTAGCTCAATTTTTACCATCTTAGAAATGTGGAGTTCCTGTATGTCTTAATGCTGTTATTCATTGGTGTTTAGGCTGCAAAAGTTTGCCCAAGTTGTGGCACTTCATGGCCATTTACAATACCCAAAGCAGAATATGTAGAGACTGAAGATGATAATGGGCCTAGGCAAAGCCAACAGCCTACTGGTTCTAAAGGAAAGAAGCGAAGAGCCAATATGATTGTTGAGGATGACGGAGTTGGATGCAGCAATCAGGACGATCTCAATGAACATAGAGAAAGCCAGCATGACAATGAACGGGTGCGAAGAAGGACTAGACTACGGAGAACTCATGAAGCAGATATAGCAGGCCCTACTGCGTCTCAATCATCATCAGCTGTCACTGATTTAAGAAGAGTTACTCGAAAATCTTCTCGTCCAACCTAAACTGGTGATGGTATCTTGTTGTACCAGGGAATGCTAGGTGATGTACTATATTTTGCTAGAAATTCTTCTCGTCCAACCTAAACTGATAATCGTATCCTGTTGTACCAGGGAATGCTAGATGACGTACTATATTTTGCTAGAAATTCTTGTCCAACCTAGACTGATAATGGTATCTTGCTGTACCAGGGAATGCTAGGTGAAGTACTATATTTTGCTGCCGGCTGTTTTTTGTTGTTGCGAAGCTTAGGCCAACCTATAGCTTGAAATTCCAACCTTTTAGCTAGTAATCTAAATATCAGCTTGTAAATTTGTGTCGATGATTTAAGGTAAAGGCATTGATGTTATGCATATGCTCAACTTTGATATTGCTTATTAGTGTTTTTCATCTTCTGTCGTGTCATTATCACGATTTGGATAGAAGAATAGTTCTTGATAGAACATTAGAGCGAATATTATCTATGTAGTTGATCTCGCTTAATTGGATAAGACTTGATTATTATTGTTGTATAAAGTCAACCCTTTATTTATTTAGCTTTCTATTAAAAAAAGAATATTAGATGACTAATGCCATTCACTTGTTTAGGAATATTGCGGCACAAGTTTAACATTTCAGGAGAATATAATGGATTTTATTGCATGGTTGGTGTATATTTAAAGTAAAATAGGAAGATAGGAGACAAGATAATAAAATTGATGTATTTTGATTCCATTTTCCATCTTTGGTAGATCCAAAGTGAATGGCACAATTTGCCAACTGCTCTCTAAATTGATTGTTTATCTATATTTTATTATGATGTAACCCACGCGATCTCATGCTCTGTATCTTTTGCTACTAATTGCATGTTATTGTTTTTTTAAACTCCATAGTTTGTAAAGTTGGTGTTTTGATTAAACAAATAGCAAAAAGCCGAACCAAATGGGGTTGTATCTAGTGATTTTGTTTTTGTAACAAGGGGTCAAGCCCCAAACATAGTCAACCACAAGACCAAAGCAAAAGAATATGCACTTAATTGTCTTCACAATGGACATGGGATGCTCTAAAATTATTAGAGTAGTCTTCATTACATCTCATCTCATGTAGTGATTACCTAGAAATTCAAATATGATAATCTAATTTGACATTCTCTAGGGTCTTCTATCTTCTCTAGGGTTTTCCCTGAACCAACCTCTAATTATGCCATCATCAAGTCGGAGTCTTAGGTCTAGTAATTCTAGAGTGATCTAACAATCATTAAGTGATTGGAGGATGTAAGAGGTATGTTATATCAAGTGTGATAGTCATCTCATCAATCAGAAGATGAAATGACGATGTTTCTGCGTGTCATCTCTCAACGAATGTAAAATATAAATCATGTTCTATATAATCATATTTAGTCCTAGTAAAGTTCTTCACCTTAGATAGCTCTAAGACTTCCTGGTTCATAAGGCTACGTCATCTTTGATATCTTCCTGTCATGGTTTACACATTTCAACGTGTCACGATACTACACAAATAAATATTTGAACGTCAAACAATTCAATTAGTATAACAAAATATTTAAAAGAGCAATGAAATATTTATGCTACCTCTTACTCTCACACGTGAACTGCACCATGTTGTGCATATAGGAAGTAGTGAAGTGTCTTCGGGGCCTCTTAAAAAACTAACAAGTGCAACATCAGGTCCTATGCAGGATGTGGATCACGTGCATGTATATCAACATGAACACGAGTAGTATGTGCTTCGCCATGAGCCAGAGATACATGATCTCGTGAAGACGATTCCTCAGTAGTACACGACGATTCTCTAGCTGTGGGTCATGAGAGTCTAACTTTCTCCTTACACACTTAAGCATATTTGACCACTCGATCATATATGTATCTAGTTGTTCTTCAGCCATTATTTTCTATAATCAAACAAGAAAAGACATGTCAAAACCAAAGAAGATGAATCAATATATCAATAAGCAAAATTAAAAAAACATAATGAAAAATATATAATCCAAATTTTGTTATCCGTAGTAAGGGTCTGTATTTCAAAACTCAGACTAAAACGCACCAGAGCAAAATGCGTTCTTGTACGTGCTCTAACCGTCAAAGTCTCAAATTCACACCAAATTCTATTCAGTGTATCCTAACGCATTTTAATTGTAACCTATTGCAGAATTTTGCATGCATCATAAAAAAAGAAAGAATATGAGAAACTTATCAATTGTGAAAGATATTTCTGCTTAGTTTGAATGGAAAAGAATAAAATTTGATGAAAATCATATGTTTCAGTGCACATTAGTAAAAATTGAGAGAAATTTCGGATCAATGTGAGAGATGAGAGCTCTGCTTCTTCTGTTGGTTTTGTTTTGTTTCAAATGGAAGGGAAAAAAAGAGGGAAAGAGAGGGCACAAATACTTAAATGAAACCGTTTGAAGATTGAAATTTGTATTTTGAAATCTATAATTTTTTTATTTTTAGTTTGACTGTGGTTCTGAAACAAAGTTATTATGGTGTGTGGTGCGTTCAGATTCCAAAATTCATATATTTTTACTCTTATCTGCGTATTTTTAATGCGTACGAAATTCAAAATCCAGATTTTAAAGGTATTTTAAATTTTTTGGCATAATATACGAGTAAAACATAAAATATATCGAACAATCTCCAATAATTACTAAGAGAGCTTAGCGAAAAAAGTTAAAAGAGCGATTCTTAAAAAATCCTACATGATAAAGTCCCATTAATTAGGCCAATTACTTGAACATTTTCTAAGCCTCCTAATATTAATATATATTCATGTTTTTTAGGAGGCCTAAAAAAGGAGACTTAAGACCTTATCTTTTGAAAAAAAAAAGAACGAAATACTTTAATTTTTTTATCATTTTTTTAAAATAAAATTTTAAAATACTTTTTAAACAAAAAATTGTTTTAATTTTTTTTTGAAAAAAAGTTGTAATGTTTTTCTTAAAATAAAATTTAAAAAATAAAAAAATAATTCATTTTTTTGGATATTAATTATTATCACAAAAATGTTATACAATATTGATTATTGGATATTAATTGTTATCATCAGATAACTTAGTTATAAGTAATTCATTATATGTAAATTTTGTTGACCGAATAACTCACCTACAAGGAAATTGATATGTATTGTTTTTTAATTTTAAATTTTTTATATGTTTCACATATATATATATATATATATATATATATATATAT